>NC_056749.1:594595684-594731271 GCF_019279795.1 Protopterus annectens
TATTTTCTGGCTTGATTTACCTCTTCATGCATTTGTTCGAATCTCATCTTCTCATGTGATTTTTGAAGCCATCTAGTTCACAGAAAACTACAAACAATGACCAATATATTAGTGGCAACAGTAATTTAAAGAAAGAGGACACATACCTTACAACTCCTTTTTTTATGAAAAATAAATGACCTTATGTGGTATAATTCTGAGATGCAGCTCATTAAGTCTACTGATATTACACTATCTTTTTGATAATGCGCTTATATTTTTTTCATCTTTTTAGCCATTTTCTGTTTTTGATATACAAGTTTGTGAGTAATATCCCATATTCCTACTGGAAGTAAAAAGAGTTCTGTGCTATGTGGTCCTCAGATTTTATGCTAATGGGATCTTTAGCTGGGATGTTCACATTTTTTAAAGGACTTGTAAGATTACTATCAGTTACAATTCAGTTAACTAGTCTATAAGGTCTTTCTCCTACTGCGTTTTGCACTCTGTCTACTCTCTCCTCAATTTATACACCTGTGGATACTGATTATGTATAATCTGCTACCAAAACAAATGAAAGAGGCAAGAGAATTACGTTTGCCAGTGAGTGGTGTCCTATCAATACCGAAAGTTTACTGCATCACACAAAGTGATATACCCATTCCTCTTAGAAAAAAAGTTTTAAAGCTACGGTCTCCTAACAGAAGCATTTAACTTGTCTCTTTGTCATCACAAAACATTAATAACTACTCTCTTACTATCAGCAACCCCCATAAGCTATTAAATCTGTGCTTTGGTAAAAATAATGTTAACTGGTTTAAACGTTATCCAACAGACAGAACCTATAAAGTACAGTCTGACAATGTCACAAATGACACTGGCACCTTTACTGCAGTTACCCCATAAGGTTCTGTACTTCTCCCAATACAATTTTTACTATTTGCCAATGATAGCAATTCAATAATTCCATCTAGGAATGCAAGCTTCTTCAAAGATCCACTGCTTAAAAATGTTTTTAAATCTACCAATGATTATCTGAAAACATCTCTCAGTTAATGTCTCTAAATGGCTACAATGAAGTTTGGTAGTACACAAATGCTGTCCAAAATCAATATAATATACATAAAAACTCTCTAATAATGCTACAAAACTGTATAATGCTGAAAAATACGCAGGACTACCCTTATCTTTATCATTCATATCTCATTCACACAGTTATAACATCCCAAGTATCTGCACAACCGAAGACTGCATACATCACCACAAATCCCCTGATGCCTATAAAGCTAAAGCAAAAAATCCATTTATACCAATAACTGACTATGCCTTTCTTATAATTATACACTTCACTCTTCTCACAACATGCACCAAATTCTAACTCTTGTAAACAATGCATGGATCAGTATCTCTTCCAATCTTGAACATCTCTGTTAACATCCTTCAAAACGCTAACCAGTTACCGCTTGCTGCTCGGTCTGCTTTCCCTTTCTCTCTCCTCAGTTTCAAAATCCAACGTGAAGAATTCTGTCCGCCCCTCAAAAACAAATATAAATCAAAATCTTACCATATTCTTTACAAAATCAAGATGAAAAAACACTTATTCTGCAATGACCTTCCTTTATCTGATGGTCCTCAGGGGAGAACAGCTTTGGTAAAATAGTTTCATCAAAATTAAACCAACTTCCCCAAACTTAAGAAAATCACCATCCAGTCAAAGAATAAATAAATAAATAAAATACATGAACTGCAAAGTTAACTCACCTGATTAAAAAATGCTTAGACAAGACAAAACAAAACAGACAAAAAAAAAAAAAGCAGGTAGTGTTAGCCATCATGGCAAAAGACACTAAATTGTTGGCTACTTGTTAAACAGTGCCTTTACAATAAGGATTGTGATGTTATCATAGTCACTGTTCTTTAAGTCAACTGAACCCCCTGAAACTTGTAAGGACCTATCACTCTAACAAATGTTTTGGTCCGAGTTGATGACATCACAAAAAGTTTACTGCTGAAAGGGCTTAAATTAATCTGTTTTTCATGATCTCACTCTTTCTACAGCCTATGTCAATTAACTGCAGTCCTCAAAGTTGAGTAGGGAGAGTATTACTGATGTTTGGATATCTTCATTTTAGTATCTGCTTGTCCTCCACATGTCTGTGTGAGGTTTTGCCATGTGTTTTGCTTTCTCCCACATGGCAAAGAATTGACTATATTCTAAGTGGCCCACAAGTGTGTACAACATGAGGGTACTGAGTGAACGAGTGTGTGACAGGTATCCAGTGACAGTCTGACATTCTGTCTAGGATTGGTTCCTCCTGCATTATAGATAATGCTTGTCATGAAAATCTATGTCTGTCTTGCAACCCTGCACAGGAAAAAGCGGGTATCAAAGAGGGATGAGTGCAGGGCCCAAATGTTGTTTCAAACCAAGATCACAGAAAAGTGATACCTACACCTTAAGTAGTGATTACAAAACTCCTATACCTCATTTGAAGTTAGCAAGTAAGTCAAAGTAGTTTCAGATCACAAAACATCAATTTAAGTTACTTAGATAGCCTTCCCATGTTTTGATGATACAGCCATTCACTCTGTGGAGTCCATCTTGGGGGATCTACTACACCTACTGTAAATCGTTCAGGGTAAACAGGTCAGGTTCTCTAAAATATTCTCTAGCGGACAATAAATGGGTCCAATACTTTTCAGAAAAGACAGCAGTCATATTTGTGCAGATATCTCTAAAATAATTATAAAAGTTTACAAACAGTGCAAGGGTAGCTTATTTGCGAATACAGAAGATTAGCTATTCAAATAACTTTTGAAATGTTGCTAGCCTATACATCATCCTGTCAGACACATCACTATTTCACCTTCCCCTACCATCCTTCTCAACTATACAGATTTTCGCATAATGCCCAGATTTCTGCCATATAGTTTTGGTCCGTTTTTCATAAAATTTTGGTTTTCCAGATAATCATTGGCAAGTCATTAAAGATTGGAGTCAGAAAATAATGACAGACATTTTAGTTTCAGACTTCATATCCTTCAGAAATCCCATGCTAACACAAAACCTGTTATTCTATCAATTTTCTAAGTTTGTAAGAGCAATATTTAAAAATTGTCCCTATTTTTGGGCCTTTGTCCCCCCATTATTTATTGCTTTGCCCAGAGTTCTTGCTCTAAGAGGTTGAGAGGTATGTCCCCTACTGAATCTGATAAGGTTACTGAACTACAAAGAAACTATTTTGCATGTACAGCACCTAAATCTTTTAGCTTTCTCTATATGTGCTGACAAGAACTGCAGTACATTAGTCAGGCACTCTTGTCTGAAGGAATTGTCTGTACATTGTCAGAAAACACTTCTCAACAAAAGGTTTGGAGTGCAAGTTCCAAAGGCTTCTGTCATATCACACCAAAAATCTGCAAACTGACAGCATATTCATTATCTGTCCCACTTACATACCTAATCAAGTGTTAAGTCTTGAATCAAGAAATATGTACAGTCATTCTGAACACTGCTTCAGGAATGTCTTTTCCATCAATACGGCCCTTCTAAACATATCTATGTACACCACTGAAGTTCTGAATGTGGGGCAGGTGGTGGTAGCATTAATCATAGCTCTCAACTATACCAGACAGAGTGGAACAGTCTGCTTTCTGACAGGGATGGAAAAAGTGATCTGGTGTTCCAATTTAACTGTTGAGGAGTCCAATTATCATTCATTCATTGGCTGGCAAACCAAAACAAGGAGAGACTAACATCATAAGTCATTGGTCAAAAAAGACCTGACCAGTCCTAATGCTGTGGGCATACCTCTCAAGTGTACCTCATTACGAGGAATGTACCTCATTTGGGGTCTTAAAAAGTTCATGTTCCTCAAAGTTCCTCAATGTTCCCCATTGAAAGACTCTGTCATACATTCAGTGTTAGGATTTTTTTAAGTGAAATCAGTGGTAAATAGAAATGAATCGTATTAATTCATTAAAAAATCTTCTTTATAAGTAAGACCAGCATATTTTAACCATCCTATAGCTTGCCTAGTTGAAGTTGTTAGTAAGCCATTAGTATGTGTTCCACATTTTGCTCATTTGTTTTACATTATGAGGGCTAGTATTCCTCATTTTGGAGATGGAAGGTTGAGAACTGTGGCTGTGGGTCATTAAAAAAAAAAAAAAAAACAGTACCATGGTCTGCATTCCAAACCACCACTGATGGTGTGTGTATGTGTTTTTAATTGCTGTTGCTAGTGAACACACAGGAAACACAAGCTGGAAGTTGAAAGCACAGAGACAGAGTCTCAAGATAGGAATATGCCATGCAGCAAGCACTGACTGAGCTGCACCTTGACTTGTCCTTGTCTCTTCAGAATGGATGGACAGTCCTGGAGTTGAATGAAAATTGGTACCAGAGGCTGTATAAGACAGGTACACAGCCACAGAGACAAAAATGATCTGTTGCTCATCATGCTACATCTAATTGTTTGTGCATCCTGAGCCAAGTAGTTACTCTTACTTTATTTATTGATTTATTTTATTAAATGTAAACTATGTCTTACTGTCCACTGTTGTTCCATACTTACTTTTATGTAATGTTCTTAAATAATGTGCTGTTTATATTAATTAGTATCTAGTTAGTGGAACTTATCTCCCTAGGCCTGAAAATGGGCCTTTCAGCCCAGTCGGCCTTTCCCGGTAAACAAAGGTAAAATAAATAAATAGAAATAAATACTCTTACTTATTTCTTATTTGGGGACCAGAGCCAGATGGTGGAGCTATGAATCTTATTTGTGCAGGTGGGAGGTCACTGCAGTGGTAACAGAATAAACTAACCAAGATGCTGTACCTCAAAAATGTCAGAAATAAAAAAAATGCAGTTTTGAGTAGACTGAACTAGTTAAAAGGAAATGGGAGTGAATGCTGGAAGATGCTGAAGAACAAAATGTGAGGAAGATATTTCATAGTTTTTTTTTCTTTTGTCTAAGGACTGCTTGTCAGGTCTGTAATCTAAGAGTTGGGTATTGTATTGGCTCCAAGCTTTATCAATCTATTTGGACTCTCAGCTTATAAAGGAACATTCAAGAATAGATAATCCATCAAAATAAGTCAAACATCATGGATTGGATATCAATATCAGACAAGAACTGTGCCACTGAAGCTGGTGTCCTCCCCAATAGCGTTAGCAATCATCACATCACATATATTACTTGAACACAACCTAAATTATTCCAAATTACAATTTTTATCTGGAGCCACATCCAAATGGAAATTCTTCAACTCTTACTTCAGCTTCCTCCTTCAACAATCCAACTGGCACCGCTTAAACTCCTTCCATTAGATGATAGAGTTTATTACTTTAATCAGACCTTCCTCAATATTCTTAACTCTACTGGCCCCATGGAAAAAGAAAAAAAGAAAATCAACTATCACTTCTGAAATCACTAAATTGTTTTGGAGACTCACTTTACACAATGTATCCAAAATATGGAACTCCATTCCACTTAGTATTAGGCCTAAGCAAATCTTTTCACATTTTCAAGAAAACTTAAGCAACACCTGACCACACCAAACTGAAATTCTCTACACTCCCTCTCCACATAATGTTCACTCTTCTTCATATTACCCCCATTAACCTTTGAAGAATATAACTCTTCACTACTTTCAGATACTGTAGCTCTTTACTACCATAATACACTACTCTACACTTTTCTCCTCCTTCTCTCTTTGCCTTCTTCCCACCCCATTAACACCCCTCCTTTCTTCTTCTCAGGTTTTCTAACTGTCCCCCAACACTCTTTCTAGAACTCACACTTAGAACTGATCTCTAAACTGCACTTATCATTTCTACACTTCTCCTCCTACCTAACCTGTGGCGGTTATTCATCAAAACATTTTCATAAACTCATGAGGCTGTAATTCTTTAATTAAATACTAGCTATAAATATTTTACTACTTACTATACTAGTGATTTTTCAGAAATTTTGTACATTAGCTATTTCATAGGTTGGTACTAGGCTATTGGCTCTAGGGCCTATGCAAGCCTAGCCATAACAATTCCCTGGATATTTCTTCCCACAATATTTACTTCTCTGGACCCCTGTCTAGCAGGGCAACTGACATGATCCCCGAGGTGAATTTCCTATCTCCCATCCAATCATCAAGGTTCCTTTTGAAGAGGGCAAATGAGGCGCTCTGCTTGACATGTATGGGCAGTCTATTCCAGAGTATGGGGAGTCTCTGGGTCAGGAACCTATCCCTCCAGCATGTTTTGTTCATTGTGATGACAAGGTTTAGATCCCTGGAGCGTGTGGCTCTGAGGGATTGGGATTTCTTTAAGTGGAGCATGTCCAACAGCTCAGGGTTTAACATGGCCTTTTATGTTAAGCCTCTGAGTAGATGATATGCCACAGAGTATAGCTGGAGTTTTTTTTAGATGGTCAGCATATGGCATCTGCTTTAGGCCTGTGATTCTTTTAGTGAGGTATTTCTGTGGCCTTTCCAGCTGTTGCAGATGTCTTATGAGGTACATAACAAACGAGGCATTATACTCTATAATGGGTCTAATGAGGGATAAGTACAGTGGGACAATGACCTCCTTTTTTCTGGATGAAAAGCCTATATTGATGAGGTGTGCCACAAAAAAGGATTTCCCGACTATTGTGGCGATGTGGTTATCGAAAGTGAGACCACTGTCCATCTGTGTCCCTAAGTCTCTCATCACACTTCCAATGTTTAGTGTCCTGCCACCAATGTGGTAATTCATGGGTACACATTTTTTTCCAAAGGGGATAACTATGCATTTCTTGGCATTAAGCTTGAGTCCATGGCTCTGGCACCAGGCATCTGTTTCTGTAAGGCCCTTTTGTAGAATATCCACATCATTTGGGGATTCAGTAATGGCTCCCAGTTTGCAGTCATCTGTGAACTTTGTTAGCCAGAGTCCCTTAGTGTTGGCCTGTACTTCAGAGAAGTAGATGCCAAACAAGAGTGGTCTCAGGACTGAACCCTGAGGTACTCCACTTGTCACTTGTCTAGAGCTGGATTTGGAGTCGGCTACTTTTACAGTCTGGGTTCTGTCAGTAAGCCAGTTGGCAACCCATTGAGTGACGTAGGGATTTATGCCAAGCTTAGTAAGCTTATCTATGATTCCAGAGTGGAGGATGGTGTTGAAGGCCTTGGCAAGGTCCAGATAGGCTGTGTGGACTGCCTTACCCTCGTCCACAGCTCTGGAGACTGATTCGAAGAAGTCAATCAGATTCAGGAGACAAGATCGGCCCTTCACAAACCCAAACTGGGTTGGGTCCAGTGTTTGAAGGTTGCCAATGTCTTTGTTTATAAGTTCCATGATAATGCGTTCCATGCCCTTGCAGATCAGGCTTGTCAGACTGATGGGACGGTAGTTCCTGGGATCCAAGGTGGATCCTCCCTTGTGGAGCGGGATAACTGTAGCTGTGCGCCACTCAGTGGGCACGAATACTGATGTGAGGCTATGATTAAATATGACACTTAGGTGAGGTGCCAGTTCATTTTGTAGTTCATGTAGTACACAGCCTGGGATGTCATCTGGTCCCATGGATGCTGTATTCTTAGCTTTGGAGAGTGCAGTTTCTACCTGTATGGCTGTGATTACTGGAATTTGGCAATCTTTTGGTATTGAGATGGGCCCTTTAGGGGGTGAGAGGGGGGTGAAGTTGGCACTTTATGTATTACATTAGTTGAATTAGCACAATGACAATGTATTATTTTATTGTATTTTTACTTGTACAATGATGCCTTTCTCACCAGGACTCTTTTGAAAAGGGACAACTTTGTTCAGTCAGAATATGCTGGTCAAACTGAGCAAGTAAAGATAAGTTACTTATTCTAGGTTGGAATTCAGGTAGTCCTCTAGAGTTACGAAGTCCTACACAGTTTCCTAAAAGAATGAAAGTATTGGTTGATGTTAATTGGCACAGCAATGACAGCTAAACCTCTACCCCAAATTACCTCTTGGAGTGATAAACAAGCACTAAAAACAAAACAGCCAAGATCAAACTCCGCAGAACTCAAAATGATAAAAAGTGGTTGCTACAGAAATTAGAGAAATCACTTTTTGTGTGTGACCTAAAAGGGAAGAGGCAAACTATTTAGATTTATAAAAGGAAGGTTGTGCATATTAAACCTAATTCATTTCTTTTTAAGTGTTACTAAAGCTCTGAATACTTTCATTGACTTCACAAAGGCTTTTGACACCACCCTACATGCTAGTCTCAAAAAAATCTAAACCAAATGGAAAAAAAAGGTCACACAGACATTTAGACAGTAAAAATGACAAGAAAGACCCAGTCAAGCTACAGTTCTAACTGTGTAATACTTCAAACCTTCTGTAATGGGAGCTTATGGGATACATGCAAATGGACCCTTATGGAAAACCAGTGTATCTGCTAATATCCTCAAACTCTCCAATGATCATCATCATCGTCATCGTCATCAATCCCATTTCCTACATGAAGTCAGGGTGTCATGTCAACTATTACCATCTCTCAATTCAATGTCACTCTCCTACCTTTTGCGATAGTCATGCCTCACTGTTGCAGGCTTCTCTCAGACAGGTCATCCATCTCTTTGCCTGATGTCCTTGCTTCCTCTTGCCTTCTTCTTGTCTGTACCAAAACTTCCTCACAAGATTGCTTTTTGGTTTCCTGCAGATGTGCCCAAACCAACATGATCTGTTCTCTTTGACCTTATCTGTAATTGGAGTTACTTGTGCTTTTGTTCTAATGTCATTTCTTCTCATGTATGACAATGTGCATCCCACCACCCATGTCAGACACTTCATCTCCATTACCTTTAGTTTCATGAACTGCTCTACCTTCACTGCTGAGATTTCTTTATCACACAGCAGTACTGGTTGCACCACTGTCTTGTACAGCTTATTTTTCAGATTTTTTTTTGGCTTTCTTTTGTCACTCACTGCCCATAAAACTCTGTGCCAAATGGTTGCAGTCCCTTTGATTCTAGCTTTGATCTCTTCATTCCGACTTCCCCTCTCCTCAAGCACCCCTCCCAGATACTTGAAGCTGTTAACCTGTTCAACAGTTTTCCCTTCTATCTCATTGTTTACCTTCTCCTAAATATCGAATGCACTAAATAGTGAAGACATGGAACAGTGATTTTTTTCAATGGGGAAAAAAAATCGTTCCGCAAGGAAAAAAAATGGAAACACAACATAACGTGGGGGGCTGTGCCCCCCCCCCCCGCTTAAATACACCAAGTCCGAGATCACGCCACAATGAAGGAAATGGCAAACTTCCGAAAATGGCCCAGCGATTTTTTTTTTTTCCCTGGGGGGATCACTGCTCCTTGTCTTTGCTATTTAGTGCGTTCAATATTTAGGGGTCGATCAAAGAGCGTTCGCTCTCATCAGCTTTTGATAAGGTAATATAAACCCTTCATTCTCCTATCTTGTTCAGAATCTGCATGTAATGCAACACCATCTGCATACAGCAGCTTTGTTGATTTCTACCGTCCAACCTGTTTGATAATATAGTCCAACACCAATATGAACAGCAGTAGACTCAAGAGCCGACCCCTGATGCACAGCCACTCCCACTGGCAGACACCTCTGCGAGTCCGAAAACTGCTCATACTTTTGACACTGGGACCTTATACATAGCCTGCACTATTTTTACCAATGCTTCTGGGACTTCAAACCATTACAGGACTGCCCACATCAGCTTTCTTGAGACCTTGTCATAAGCCTTTTCTAAGTCTAGGAATGTCCAACTGGACTCTTTCCTCATCTCCAACTTTTTATTAACTATCTGTCTTACTGTAGACATTGGGTTGGCTGTGCTGCTCCCAGATCTGAATCTGAATTGCTCATCTCCCATCTTACTTTCTATTATTCTGCACAATTGTCCATCAGTCATTCTCTTCAGAACTCAAGCAGTGCGACAGTTTGATACCTCTGTACTGCCCATAGTTGTGAATGCCCTCTTTGTTCTTGTACACTGGCACTAGATTGCTTATTCTCCAGTCTTCTGGGATGTGTCTATCCCTATGTACTGCTACGAGAACCTAGTAGACCAATGTCGCACCTAACTCACCCAACATCTTGAGCATATCAGACTTTTAAGATGGCTGCAAACTGATCAACAGGTGGATCTGAGTTCTCCTAGTGTGAAAAAAAGAAACTTCTAAAAAAGGGCTAATGTAAATACCTGTTTCAGAAAAATTCAGCCATTAGCTGTCATATTACATTCCCTGGATGCCAGCAAATAAGACATTTGGAGAACCTGAGATGAACTTAGTCAGAAAAGAAGAGGAAACTCTTGAGTGGGGAGAATCCTGCAACTGCTCATCAAAGAAAAGTATGAATTTCTGCTTTGGTACATGAGATGGCTTCCAGTAATTTAGAGGAAAAAATAAATCATATCAACTTAGTGGTGCTTAAAATAAATGAAACACTGAATGATTATATAAACTCAAATAACAAAAGGCAGTAAAAATAGAAGAAGCTTTAACTAGTTATTTAAATAAGCTGAAAAACTACAAAAATCAGAAGCTGAAATGAAGGCTGGGTAAGCATGAGGCTTGTAAAAAAGACCCACTTCAAAAAAAATAGCAGAGTTGGAAAACAAAGGTGCAGAAAAACCTGAGATTTTCTGTGGTTACACTAGAAATTATAAGCAAAAAACTGTATAATATTTATGAAAGAATGTATAAGCAACTGGACTGGTGTTTCACAAGATTTATTAATTGAGGGGCAAGTCAGGTGTATGCTCCAACTCTGGCCTTGAGAGTACCCAAGACCTATACTAATAAAGATGCAATCATACTAAGAAAGAGAGTTAATCCTGACAAAATTGCGGAAGAAAGGGAAAGTATTAAAACTTGGAGACAATAGAATGCTTGGGGGAAAATGATTATTCACTATACACCAGGCTGAACAGAAGCAAATCTATCCCAGCAATCAGGGAATGTCACAAGGCAGCTGTGAGACTCAAGCTGCTCTATTCAGCTGTCTTCAGAATATTTTTTGTGGGGGATCAAAGACATTTCTGATGTAGTACAAGCTAAAGAGAGAACAAAAAAAAAGTTTATCCAACAAACAGTGAGCCAGCAAGCAGAAGGGGGCTCCGCTTCTCATTCTTCTAACAAGAAAGCTCAGAGACAGACTTAGCCACTGAAACCTTTTCCAGTGTTCCAAAGGAAAATGCATGAAACAAAGAAAAAAGCATAGGAGTTGACAAGAAGAATCAGAAGCAGACTGGACTTGAACTAGAGTCTGATGATGGGACTTCGCAATAAAATGAGGCTGAGAATGACTTGAATTTTGTTGACTTTGTTTAACTTATGGGTGAAATTTAAAGTATATACCCACTTTATGTCAATAATATTTAGAGGAACCCTAAAGGAAAAACTTTAAGTTAATCATTTTTGCTCTTATTAGCAATTCTATAAAACATTTTATGTTGTAAATTGCATGTTACATTGTAAAGTATTTTTGGATAATGTGCACTCAGGGATATTTTAGATATGGGGGGTCTTTTTAGTGACTGCTATATATGTTAAAGATATTAACGTAAACTACTACTTCTAAGTTATAAAATATATGCACTTTGCATAATAATAAAATAAGGAAGTCTAGGCAAAAATAAATTAAATATAATGTGACTTTGGGCAGCTAGGGAGGACAGTGGTGTGTAAAAGTGTACTGGTTATCCAGTGAGACAGAATTAAGATTTCCACTGTTTTTACAACTGTGGATGTCTGGATTGATATCCTTGGCTTGAGCTAGGGACAATTTTATTTTTTACTAAAATAGGTTTGAAAAACCAGACAAAATGATGAAAGTTCTAAAAATGCTAAGTTTCTTGAATGTGCAAAGTTATTAGCTTGTATCTTTTTTTCTCCATTAGCAAATACTTTCAGTTGGAGACTTCAGGTCTTCAGCTGAATGCAATTGGCCAGAAATCTATGCATGTGTACTATGAGAAAGGTATAAAGATTTCTTCAAGTATCTGAAAAGTTGTTCATGTTTTTTTTCTCTCACTGCTAACTACTTTTAACTTGTAGAAAAATTGTCTTCAGGTGCAAGCAATACATATTGATAGTTCTGATCACTCTCTGTGAAGAGAAATGACAAAATGTAAAGGTACAGTTGCAAGCAGTTCAGTGAAAAATAAAAAAAAAGTCTGAAATGGAAAGTAAGAAATAGCAGCCTTCCCAGCAGCCTTAATACTTAACACATTTAATCTGTGAGGGAACAGAGGTAAGAAAAGTACAAGCAGCAATCATAAGTGGGAACATAGGCTGTAACATGCATTTTAGCATGTGTAACCTTAATTTTTGATTCGCTAATGCCTGTGGGTACAGCCATTGATTTCAAGCAACGGCTCTTACCCAGAGGGTTAAACTTCATCTGTTGAAAATAGACATAGTTTTGAGTATTTATTCTAAGGGAATAGGGGATGGGGTATGAAAATGTATTTATTTTTTGTTTGAGGGTTTTCATTGTATCAAAATTCTTTGAAAATGTGAGATGGGTTCAAATGGAGATGAGATGGAAACTGTATAAAAGATCAGCATACCAAGTGTGAATCTAAGACAAAAGTTGGAAATACACATTCAAAAGAATGATCATGTGTAATGGGTAGGAATAGTTTTCTACTTACACTGTCCATATTATCTTGGAATGTAAATGGCCTTACAGCTATAGACAAAAGGAAAAACTACTGAATTATATTACAAAATTTAGGGTCAAATAATAATGTTGCAGGAGACATGTCTGGATAAAAACGAACGTGAATTTGACAACTAAAGGATTTCATGATGGTTATTCAGCCAAATATTAGGGACAAAGCAAAAGAAGAGTAGTAATACTTATTCCTAGAGGGGCTCCAATAGTGAGAGAATGGAGAAAAAGACAATAATGGTAGTTTTAAGATAGTAAGGGGCTAATGGCAAGAGAGGAAGATTATGCTGTCATGTATTTATATTCCACAAAAACTGATATTATGGAGCTTAAGAAAATTTCTGGAGAAATAATTATCTTTAAGCAGGGAATATTATTTATAGGTAGGGACTACAACATGGCTTACAACACTGAGGATGTATAAGGAAGTACCCAGAAGGGAAAATATAACAAATGAGAGTAGATTTCTGAAGATACTTATGAAAATATCTGGTATGGAAGATGTCAATTCAATAGTAGGAACACAAAAAGAAGTTACATATTATTCCTCAAGGTACAACAACTGGGCCAGAATGGACAGAACTTATATTTCACAGGAGCATGTGGATTTACCTGAAAGCTTCAGCACACATCCAATAACAATTTCAGATCATACACCAATAAAAACATACATAAAAATAGAGAGGAATGAAATAAAAATGAGACACTGCACGTTCCTACTTACTTGTTAAAGAGAAGTATTTTACTCTGCCCTCCAATGGTGCTCTTTTAAGTATGTACTCTTAACTTCCAGTGGGTATGGCCTGAGCCTTTTTAAACAATGAATTTATTGCTTTACAGTTCAAACAAATCTTCATATCTCTAGAACCATAAATAAATGTTACTAGAAAACTGTAAATGACAAACTGTTGAGCACATGGAAACCTTTACAATTATCACATTTTCTCAATTATACATCTTAAACTGGATTTTATAAGCCTCAAATGACTTAGTTCGCATTTACTATGGTTATGTTTTATAAACAGCTTATGATCTCAGTAGCCATTCAAGCAACATAATACCAACAGCAAATGCAACAAGTCCACAAACTATGTAACCAAACAAGACCACAACAAAGAAGAAACAGCAAATTGCAAGTTCAACAAAATACAACTGTTTAATCCACATTAAGTGCTTTCTTCCCCCAATACAAGGGACTTCATCAGAACAAGTTCATACAATTAAACCCAGCCATATACAGTTACAAAATTAATCAATTAAAAATTACTAATAATCACTAATTATTTAATAAAATTACATCAAATAGCTAAACATTGAATTCATGCTTAGAACAATATTCTTAAAAAACAAAACCATTAAATGTCTGGTATTAATATATATGTACCAAACCACACAAGTTTCACTCTGGAGACCAAATCAGAGTATGAGACCCTGGAACGTAGACAATATCCAAAATATCCACAATAAAAATCCAAAATTTCTGGAGTATGAAGGACGTTGGATTTTTATTGTGGATATTTTGGATATTGTCTACGTTCCAGGGTCTCATACTCTGATTTGGTCTCCAGAGTGAAACTTGTGTGGTTTGGTGTACTGTTTGTTCACTCTTTCATCTCTCAATCGGTTATTAATATATATGTACCTTAAACTTTAAAGCCTCAGATATATTCCTAAAGTTTATTAGTTATTGTTGTTGAAACTGATAATTATATATCAGTTAATGTAGTGACATCAAAATAATTAAAACTATCCTAAAATATTTTTTAATTTTAAAATGCAGGAAATACTAATGGCTTCATTTATTCCTGGATATTCTGTTGCATTGCATCGTAACTGCCATCTTAATTCACACACATCCAAGTGTATGTCCATGCATTTTCCTTGTGGATCTTTTTCTAAGTGCTGCACAGTCAAAAACCTAAAGGTGTGATCCTTATATTCCTTAATATGCCTAGCAAGTACAATTGTCATTCTACCATGCTTGATGTTTAACAGGTGTTCCCCTATTCTGTTCTTAAAATATCTACTAGTTTTTCCTATATAACATATAGGACAATTTTGACACTTTGCCATGTAAACTACAATTTTGGGTATTACAATTGTAATGCCCATTTATCACTATTAGTCTACCGTTCAGGAAAAAATTTTCACCCGTTTCCAGTATATACGGATAAAATATACATAAGTTGCACTTAAAATTCCCCTTTATCCTATTCAGACCAGTTCCACTATAATTTTTAGTCTTTTCTAATATATTTTTAAAAAACTTGTCCTTTTTATAAATGATTTTGGGTAACTTTCCTACCTTTTGCCCCACATTACAATCAAAGTGTAGTATATCCCAATTATTTCTAATTATTTCACTAACCTCATTGGCATCCTGATTAAAAGTGGTTATGAACCCAGCAGTATAATTTTCTTTCTTATTCTCAATGCCTGAAATGGGTAATACATCATTTTTCATCATTGTTACTCCTTAACATGGGCTTATATACCCCTGTACTACATTTGTGTTTAACCTCTCGACTATTTTTTTCCAAAAGGTCTTGTGGGTACCCTCTAGTCCTAAACATATGCAAGATGAAATCAATCTCTTCCAAAAATGTTTTTTTTTGTCAGAGCTCACCATCCTTGCAGCCCGTATCAACTGACCCTTAACAATGGACTTTTTTTGGAAATGTGGATGTCCACTAGAAAATTGTAAATATGAATTAGAAAACGTTGGTTTTCTATAAATTCCCGATTCTAATTCATTATTATCACTATTGACTGTTAAATCCACATCCATATACAATATATTTGTTGCACTGCGTGCATAAGTAAATTGCAAAAAATCCAATGTATGGTTAATGTATTCATAAAATTGATACAATTCACTTTCAGTACCCTTCCAAACTATGAAAAGGTCATCCATAAACCTAGTGTAGTACGCTATTTTAGAGTAAAAGCACCTTCCATTATATAATGTTGTTCCCAATAAGACATGACATAATTTGCAAACACATGGGCGCAAGCTGCCCCCATTGCTACTCCTGTGTTCTGCTTGTAGTATTGTCCTTCAAAGTAGATGTAATTGTTTTGTGATACTGTTTCCATTAATTTCATGTATACATTAATCTGATCTTGATCGTAAATACCTGTTTTTTGCAACTGGGTCTCCAACCACTCTAACATTTCACCATGTGGTATCACTGTAAATAAACTACACATATCTGTGGTTACTAATAACACATCCTTTTCAGTCTGAACTCTCCCCACCTTTTCCAAAACTGCCATGAGTCTAACTATGAAAGGAAAGGCTATCAATCCAACATGCTGTTTAACATCCAGAAATTTACTAACAAAACATGTTTTTGATGGTTTGCTATCCACAACAGGTCGAAATGTTGGGTCCCTTAGCCCTTTATGGACTTTGGGTATCCCAAATATACTGGGTATCATGGAGTGTTTATTAATGATGAAATTATGTTCTTCTTCACTTATTTTTCCTTGATATAACATATCATCTAGTAACATATACATTTTCATGTAGGTTATATGTATCTCATTCAAGGAACTCTCAATATATGTACCATCCATCAAAAGAGCATTAATTCCATTTAAATAATCTACTTTGTTCATAATTACAATCCCATTACCCTTATCTGGTTTCACTATAAGTATTTTTGGGTCCTCAGCCAATTCCTTTAATAATCGTTCTTCTACTACTATCACGTTATTAATAGTTTTATCTTTATCTGATTTTCTCCTAAGAACCTTTCTTATGTCTTTTTCACATACTTGTTCATATAATTTTATTACATTATTTAATAGTGGATTAAAGGTACTCATTTTTTTTCAAATACTCTCTTTTCTAATATGTGCTTCTTCCTGTCTATTAAACCACACCTTCAGATTTAATTTTCTAGTGAAACACTAATTCTATCAAAGTGTTATCTATTTTCCCTTTTCTACAGGGCACATATGTAAAATCCTTTGCCAATAAATTGACAGGTTCAACATTTATATCATTGTCTGAATAGTTATATATTTTAAAATCATTAGCATCATTCACAATAATAGATGGTTCCAATACACTTACTAACCTGTCATACTGTTCAGAGTCCTGAATTAATTCATCTGACATATTAAAACATTCATTAGTTTCAATCCCCATATTATTAGTACAATTTTTATTCATGTCCATTAAACAAATCATTAAAACACGTAACTTGCTGTCTCTCATCTGCCGTTTCATGACTGTTTGATGCAAAAACGCCACATTCAGCTCACATAATACTAGTACAGTTCATATTCGTTTCAAACAAACAAATGCAGTCATTATTACACAGTGGCTGTTCCCCATTTATTTTCTCACAGTTAATTTTGAGAGTACTCCACCATCCCACAGTTCTCAAGCCGTTGAGTTATAAGTACATTAACACTGTCATAATGGGAGGAAGAGTTACTTTCAACACTTACTTCTTATTCCATTAAGGCCAGGTCCATGTCCAACAATTTTTCCATTGCCGACTCCGGTTCCTTCCATTTTTGGGCCTCTATCCTTACATCACATAGTCCCGGTAGGTATTCACTGAAAAATGGGACTGTTGATTCTTATCCCGCAACCTCTCTGACCATTTAATGCACTACTGAGTAAAATATACGTTCTGTACATGTGTACCTTGCCCCTTTTGAATCCTCGTCTGTGGCCTGGCAACCATGGGAAAGGGGGTACACCCTCTTATTAACATTCATTCATGTCTCTTTTCAGTTTGTTCACTTTATGCAAATATATATTGCTGCAAGCATTGTCAATATTACTAAAAACACTGAAATAAGCTGACCAATGTTGTGAAAATTATAAGTCATTTTGTATATTTTGACTTAAATCCTCCAGTTCTTTAGACATTTTTTTCTGATGCTATTATGTTATGTTATGTTTGATCATCAGTTTAATCATATGCAGTCCTGTCTGGTCAAATAATATATGCAATTCATTTAACAATTCAATATTACCTTCAGCACCATTTGGGTATTTCCATACCCTTAAGCCACTGGGAACTTGTTCTAATTTGACATTTTTCTGCACATACGAGATCTCCATTCTGCAGTTTCTTGAATCCCAGTAACCTTTTTTCAAACTGCTTTATTTTTTCTACCATAGTGGAATCTTGCTGTCCTGACACATTTTGTCTTTTTTCTATACCAAAATCAAACGTATTATTCTTCCACTGGGCTGTCTCAGTATTACGGTCAGCTCTCTCCTCACCAGTAATACTTAGTCTTCCATGGGACCTATATCTCGTACTTCTTGACCTATTTGATCGAACAATGAATGTTGTGTAGGCTAGGTCAAAGGATAGCCCAAACTACCAAATAAGTTGTTCGAGCTACCCTGTTTGTCCATTAAAGATTGAATTTGGGTGGTGTATGCCGCAAGCTATTGTCTTATCTGCTGTAACAGCTCCACCACCTCTCCATTGGTAACTGCCCCTTCCATGGTCGTATCATACAAATGAACTCCAAATGCAACAAGTCCACAAGCTATGTAACCAAATGAGACCACAGCAAAGAAGAAGCAGCAAATTGCAAGTTCAGCAAAATACAACTGCCTAATCCACGTTAAGCGCTTTCTTCCCCAATACAAAGGACTTCATCAGAACAAGTTCATGCAATCCAACCCAGCCATATATAGTTACAAAATAAATCAATTAAAATTACTAATAATCACTAATTATTTAATAAAATAATTACATCAAATAGTTAACCACTGAATTCATGCTTAGAACAATATTCTTAAAAACAAAACCATTAAATGTGTGGTATTCATTTATACATACCTTAAACTTTAAAACCTCCTATATATTCCTAAAGTTTATTAGTTATTGTCGTTGAAACGGATAATTTTATAATATCTGTTAATGTAGTGACATCAAAATAATTAAAACTATCCTAAAATATTTTAATATGCAGGAAATACTAATGGCTTCATTTATTCCTGGATATTCTGTTGCATTGCATTGCAACTGCCATCTCAATTCACACACATCCAAGTGTTTGTCCATAACACAACACAAACAGTACAGGGATATACAAGCCCATATTAAGGAGTAACAATGATGAAAATGATGTATTACCCATTTTGGGCATTGAGAAAATGAGAGAAAATTATAGTACTGGGTTCATAACCACTTTTAATTAGGATGCCAATGAGGTTAGTGAAATAATTAGAAATAATTGGGATATACTACACTTTGATTGTAATGTGGGGCAAAAGGTAGGAAAGTTACCCAAAATCATTTATAAAAAGGACAAGTCTTTTAAAAATATATTAGAAAAGACTAAAAATTATAGTGGAACTGGTGCGAATAGGATAAAAGGAAATTTTAAGTGCAACAGATGTATATTTTGTCCGTATATACTGGAAACAGGTGAAAAGTTTTTCCTGAACAGTAGACTAATAGTGATAAATGGGCATTACAATTGTAATACCCAAAATTGTAGTTTACATGGCAAAGTGTCATAATTGTCCTATATGTTATATAGGAAAAACTAGTAGATGCTCCACACTAAAATGGAACACTGAGACCATAAAGTGCTCAAATTTTAAATGCTTTAATCTACTTAAGTGTACAGAAATATAATCCACTTTTCGTCAAGACAGATAGCTTAACTTCTTCAGAGACCATTCAATAAAATGTTAAAAACAGGTGATTAATATGTACCATTATACCTATCACATGATCATCAAATCAAGATTTAAATTTTAGTGTGGAGCATCAAGGATTCGTGCTTTTTGGCGTTCTTGGTTTATCCGTGCTTTACCAGTTTAAAAACTAGTAGATATTTTAAGAACAGAATAGGGGAACACCTGTTAGATGAGTTCATATTATAACTCTGAATGCTGAAAACATCGAACAGTGTTGCACTGACACATATTCAGCGAACGCTGTAAATATCGAAACCATAGAACAGCGATTTCTTTCCTATGGAAAGAAATCACTGTTCCAACCCCCCCCCCAAAAAAAAACAAAACATTAAACACTTCCAAACACATACACACATACCCTAACCCTAATTATACCCCCCAAAAACCAGTAAACAACTAAATACACATATGCACGTAACCCAAACATACATCTAACAAAAAAAAAAAAAAACAGTAAATATTTTAAAACAAATGCACTTACCTTAACCCGCACCCTAACCCTAAGGTCAGTAACTCTCGCACATTTACATAAACAGTTCCAAACACAAACATACTTACCATAACCCTAATCCTACCCCCCAAAACAAAAGTAAACAGCTAGAATTACACACACACGTAACTCAACCATATATCTAACGCAAAATAAAAAAACAGTAAACACTTTCATACATATGCAATTACCTTAACCCACACCCTAACCCTAAGGTCAAGTAACTGTTGCACAATCACGCTCGGGAGCTATATCGGACAAGGGACCACACTACACTCCAGAACAGGCAAAGCAACAAAGCGGTCAAGCGGCTTCCTTCTCAGGGAAAGAATTCGCTGAACAGCCACTTCGCTGTTTTACCTGTTTGCCCTACATGTGTCAATGAAAATGCATTACACAAAATGCGTTTTCGTCATTCAAGTATGAACCCCTGTTATTCATCAAGCATGGTAGAATGACAAATGCACTTGCTAGGCATATTAAGGAATACAAGGATCACACCTTTAAGTTTTTGACTGTGCAGCACTTAGAAAAAGACCCACAAGGAAATGAATTGAGATGGCAGTTGCGATGCAATGCAACATAACATCCAGGAATAAATGAAGCCATTAGTTTTTCCTGCATTTTAAAATTAAAAAAATATTTTAGGATAGTTTTAATTATTTTGATGTCACTACATTACCAGATATTATATAATTATCAGTTTCAACAATAACTAATAAACTTTAGGAATATATAGGAGGTTTTAAATTTTAAGGTATGTATAAATGAATACTACACATTTAAATGATTTTGTTTTTTAAGAATATTGTTCTAAGCATGAATTCAATGGTTAACTATATGATGTAATTATTTTATTAAATAATTAGTGATTATTAGTAATTTTAATTGATTAATTTTGTAATTGTATATGGCTGGGTTGGAGTGCATGAAACTTTTCTGATGAAGTCCCTTGTATTGGGGGAAGAAAGCGCTTAACGTGGATTTAACAGTTGTATTTTATAATACCAACAGCATTTTCTTTGTACAGTCATGCAGTTTCATATGAGGCTAAGCAGTTCTGTCTGTGACACTTGATTGTTAAAATATTTAGAGAAATATGAAATTATAATAGAAATAAATAGCTTACAAATGGATATTCAGCATCTCTTTATCTGCACTAGTGAGAAGATGAAAATCAATTCAGTTGTATGTCATTGTCTTAGCTTTAAGATGAAATCTTCTAATATCTTATATGTGGCATGGTTTTGGAATTACTAATGCAAATATGAACAAGCAATATTTGATGCTTAGAGGTACCAGTAGAGTGTAACTGAAGAAATACCTGGAGACATCCCTAGGCTGTAATGAGTTAAGGAATGGGTAGTGGAAAGTATCAGAGAGTTACTACAGAAGACAGAAATTTCTTCAGATGGGATAGCTAGCGACTGGGATAAAATGTAAAAGGAGTTAAAAATGAGTTAGAAATAAAAGAGAGAGATATGGGTAAAAATTAATAGGACTTATTTGCAGGGGCTAAAAAAGGTTAAAATGTTACAGAATAAGGGGATCACAGAGCAACTGCAGAGTCCTAAAGAGAAAAAAATAGAGAATTTGGATAAAAATGCATGAGTTTAGAAAGACTGTTATTAAGCATCTATCTTTGATTAAAAAAAAAAAAAAGCTCCTGAGCACAAACATTTTTTAGCAAATGAATTGGGCAACTCAAATTAGAAAGGGTTGTTTCCAAACTTAGGAAGCCTATGAAAAGACAAATAACCAGACATCCTATAGAGGTACAAGGGATATTTCAGAAATTTTATGAAATTTTGTATAAAACAGAAGAATGTGAAAACCATCAAAAAGCACAAATGGAAATTTTTATGGTAGACTTGATTATGCCAAGGTTAGAGAAACATAAGGCTCAACTAATACTCAAGATAGGAGGAGAGGAGATAAAAATGGTGATGTACAATTGATAGGGACGTCTCCACTAACAGGTGGTATTCCTGTGGAAGTTTGGAAATTAAGAGGGAAGAAAGTAATAATGATCTGGAAGGCTTTGTTTAATAACATTTTAAAATGAGGGGAGCATCAGCATCTTGGAAGAAAGCTGTGGTGGCTATATTACCCAAAAAGGGTAAAGACCCATCAAATTCAACTTCATGTTGACCCATTTTTGTTTTAAACCATGATTATAAAGTGTTTGTCATACTAGCTAAGAGAAAGGCAAATGTATTACCAAAACTGATAAATATGGATCAATGTGTTGTTTTTTTTTTTTTTTTTTTTGGACAGGAAACAAACATTTGAGAACATTAATGGAATGATGATTCAGGGGGAAACAGAATGTAACAGCTGTTTTTGAAGGGCGTTGATTCAGAGAAAGCATTTGCAAGAATAAGCTTGGATTTTAACAGTAGGGCAATGGAAGCATTTGCATTCTGTGATGTAATAAAAGGGTTAATTAGGAAGATATGTGAAAGACTGGACGCAAAAATTAAAGTCAGTGTTCCTCTCTGATAAGATTATTCAAACAGAAGAACTAGGCAGCGGTGTTATTTTTTTTTCCTTTTGTTATTTGATTTATATTTAGAATCACTGACAAAGAAAATAAGGGACTAGAAATTCAGGTATATAACTGATATGGTAAACAAGAAAAGTTAGCTTTATTTGCAGATGATGATATTTTGTACTTGATAAATCCAGAAAAAAACAAGTTGGCGTTGGGGAACATTTTGAGAACATGTAAAGTCATTTAGAGGTATAAACATTAATGAAGCTAAACCAAAGGCTATAGCCATACATTATGTACCCTCACAAGAATTAGTTCAGCAATACCCATATTTATGGGGACATTGTAAAATGAAGTATTTAGGTGAGTGGATTAACAAAGTATACTGTTATGACAGCTAAAGACATCTGGGAAAAGGCTAAAAAAGTCAATACAAAAACTGAGAAACTGGAAGCTTGTGTTTATGGATATGTAAAGCAAGATACAAGCAATGGAAATGTTTTTAGTCACTCAAGTTTTAAATATAGGCCAGGCATATATTTTTTTTAAACAAAGGAAAATTTGTGGACAATAAATGAATAAAGATGTGAATTAATTTACTTGGGAAGGGAAGGCAATAAGAGTTTAGTAGGATAAGTCAGTCCTCTCCATACAACAAAGTGGTTTAAGATTACTTGATTTGTATGGATATTTTAGACCTATACAGTTAAAGCTCATATAAATAACAAAAGCAAAAGATTACAAATAAAAATGGAAAAGGATGATAATGGCTGTGGTCCAGGAAAGGAGGAGACAGTAGGATTTTTGATACAGATCCTCAAGAGGATACAAACAACCATACAAAGTACTATGTTCATGAAGGTGTAGAAAGTATTCTAAGAACTAAGTCAACATGGCAATAGAGAAAGGAGGTTTTACCAGCAGGGATAAATGTAAGTCGGGGTACAGAAAATACACAAGAGGGGGCTGGAATTTACTGGAGAAAACTGGCAAAGGAGCCAAAGTATTGGGAGCGAATACCTAAAGAGGAAAGGAAAAGGTAAAACAATTGGATGAGAATAAGAACTTTGAACTGCAGGAAAGAGATTACATTCCATATTACGGATCGATATTAGAGAGCAGGCAGAGAGAGAGGGATAGGGGAGTCCTAAGTAAAAGACCAGCCCTGACAGAATTTTTTTTTCCCCCAAGTCTAGAATAGATGCCCCTGTTAAAAAGGGATATTTAGTTGGGCATATAAAATACTACATAATATCTATGCAAATTAATCAGAAAAGAGAAGCTGTAAAAGCAATTTAAAAAGGAACAATGGATGGACATATGTATGGCTCCCAAGTTAGTAACAAAGGTGAGAAGGTTTAGGGTTTTTGTTTGGAGATGTTTGCACAGGTATTGTTATACCCCAAACAAACTTCAAATATTTTTTTCTCAGCAAATAACGAATGCTAGAAATGTGATAAGAAAGAGAAAAATAACTTGGAAAACATTTTTAAGGAGTGTAATGAGTTGCCAGACTTTAAAACTTCATTACAGAATATTCTGCCAATGATACTGGGCGGGGGGACGGCTTTAACAAAGGAAATGGTTCTTTGGAAAGGTCACTCAGGATCTGAATTGCATAGACCTAGTAAGGCTGTATTGAGTGTAATACCTTTGATTAAAAAAAAAAAAAAAAAAAAAAAAAAAAAAAACATTTACTACAAAATGGACAAAAAAATTACAAACAATTAAGCCAACTATAACTGAAACCCTGAATATTGTTGAAGAGATAAAAGAAATGGAAATGGGATCATTAGAAAAGGGAAGGATAAAACTACATAGAAATAAAAATGAATCTGTGGGAAGAACGCATGCAGAATAATATCCAGGGAGAGAAATTAAGTTTAAGGGAAGGCAGAAATTGAGCAATTTGTGTGATGCTGGAGTGAATGATAGCTGTGATAAAGAAAGAAAGCATATATGTAATGGAAAAGGAATGAAAAATGTTAATATGATCTGTTTTCTTTTCTATTAATGTGTGCACCTCTGTCTTAATTGATAAAGACTTTTATTGAATTAACAAACATCTTGATCATATATTTGGGCTCATCCACGTCTGTTGCTTTCCCTGTCTTCATTTTCTTTAGCGCTGTTCTTTACTTCTTCTAGGATTTGCCCCCTCTTCTTCTCCTTTCATTGTAGGCTGTGTCTGAGGCAGTACAGATTCCATGACTTTTTTTTTTTATTCAGAAACTGCTGGAAATACTTCTTTCATTTGCCTTTGATGTCATGTGGACTGGGAGCAGGTTGTTGCTGCTAGGCTTGTATAGGCCCTAGGGCTAATAGCCTAGTACCTAGCTATGAACCTAAACCCATATGTAGCTCCCAACTTAACATACACCCATGTGCTGTCCACTAGACATTCAATCGTCTCTCTGACAGAGCTCATATTGTTAAGATAAAGGTGTCCCTCACTAATGTCAACAGCAGACCACCAGACAGCTCTGACCTGGGCCCACTGCTCTTCAACATCTACTACTCAGGAGTGAATGCAAGTGTCAGGGGATGGTGCCCAAGTGTGCTAATAACTGCAAACCTAAAGGCAACTGTCAAACATTCAGGTAACTTGTAATCTCTAGCAGGACCTGGACCAGACCAATGCCTGGTATGTCAGTAATGGCCTCACTTTAAATTCCAAAAGGTTGGTCCTCACTTGTGACGTAGAGGGATGCAGCCCAGGTTACACATGCTTGACTACAGGTTAGGATGGAGGAGTCCATCCCGGGGGGGGGGGGGGATGTGCTCCCAGGGGTACATACATGTTGGTCTGGATTTTCCTAGTGGGAACAGGGGAAACTGACACATGGTGGCTCCTGTGGGTGGGAGGGGCATCCTGCTGACTTCAACCCCTTGCAAAACTGAGAAGCAGTGCAACACTAATGCCCATTGCATGTCCCACACAGGGGCTGTCACTGGGCAAGTGTAGAGGGTATGGCTTAATGCAAAATCCACCCATTCAAGGATGCCTTAATGATGACTCCCCATGATCAACCTTCATCACAGTGATAGAGAAGCACAGGGCTGACTGGCCATGATAGGGGTTGATAAATAGCAGGTAGCGGGATGGGGTGGGGGGAGTGTTCACAGAAAAAAAAGTGGCAAAAATGCATCATTTACTCTGGGGAAAGACACTACACAGTGCAGAAACAAATATCCAGGACTTGAGTAACTATGTTCATTACAGTCTTTACTTTAATCACTATGTCCCAATTGTAATTACGAAGTCCTTCTACATTGCTCATTTGATCTGTAGAAGTATCTCTATTAGGTCCTATGCACTATGTCTCACTATACTCTTCCTTTATTAAGCCTAACCTTGAATACGAAGTTCCTTTTAGGACACAACTCACAAAGCATCGTGACGAGCTTGAAAGACCCCAAAAGTTTCTATCCAAGAAAATGTCTAGACTAAGGAATCTAAACTACCCCAGAAGACTAAAGGCTCTACTTCTTTACTCTGTTTCATAGAGACTTCTGAAGTTTGATCTCTACTTAGTCTTCTGAGCCCTGAAAGCTACTGCCATTTTATGCCTCCTCCATCTTCAAAGAACCAACAGTCTAATACTTGTGCCAAAAACTTCAACCTTGAACACAAAGTCAACATTTGCAGGTGTGACAGATTTATAACCCAGTGCATGCTCTGTCTTTGGAATAAACTTCCTCTACACATCAAAGTAACACCCTATCAACTTCCAAACTCAAATTGAGAATTAAATGGTAGACTCTAAATGTGTTCCTGGGGTATGTGGAAATAATCTTCTTACCAGTGCTAAGTATAGCTGAGATACTTTCAATACCAACAAGTGCCATGGCTTAGCTTCTTGACGGTCCTTCAGCCATAAGCTTAGTATACACCAGACCAATTTCTGGTGCGTCAGTCATGGATTTGCCTTAAATGTTAGTAAAGAAGTCTGCGCTAATCGCCTACAGGGATATAGCCCAGGTTACCCAAACTTGATTACAGGCTATGATGGATGATCATCTATCCATTGTGTGATGTAATTAATGGAGTTTGAAGGCATTCTGTCAGGATACTATAGTCTATGTATCAAATGCTGCTAAGAAACCAAAAACAACTAGGAACAAAAATAACATCTGATCCCTCACCATAAGGAGGCCACTAACAGCTCTAGTAAAGGCAGTTTCAGCTCTATGCTTTAATCTTAAACCAGACTAAAAACAATCAAGAAAGTCAAGTGATGTTAAACAGGAATCCATGAGCATGTAAACCACTTTCTTTATAACATTACTGATAAATGGAAAGTTATAGATTAAACATTAATTTCCAAGACCTTTCTAAATCCAAAAGGTTTTTTTTAAGGACAAAGGTAATTTAATCTTTTTCCAAGATGGTAGCAAATAAAACATTTACAATGAAGATTAAATAATGCAGCAAATTAAACTGGACTACTGACTCAAAACAAAATTTAATCAACCAAAATGGCCCAGCTCACACCAGGCAGCATGCATACATGTTACAAAATCCTTGCTGTTCTCATAGTCAATAAAGCCAAGTACCACCAAGCATAATCCAGAATTACCAAACACAAAGCGCTGCAATGCACCACAATGGTTTGCCATCACAGTCTTAAAAATTATAATCCCACGGCCATAATATCAAAATACTGAAACATTGAAGACCACAACATAAAACTTCTGGACTTCACCCCTAGAGGTCCTAGGTTAGCACTCATTTCCAAACTCAAATCCTTGCAGGACCCATGTTAGCACTTATCACTAGGTTCACATCTCTGCAGGACCCATAATGGCCACTCTGGTAGAGGAATTTGGTATTCGAGACTTTTAGACATTGTGGCCTTCAGTATTTTAGCCTTTCACTATTATGGTTTCAGGATTATAATTTTCAAGACTGTGATGGTAAATAACTACAACAGCAGTATCTAGAGGAAAGGGACGACTTATTTGGGCAACATTATTTACAAAAAAAAAGCATGCATCCCTACAATGGGTAGCAAACCATGTGAAGCTGCATAGCCAGCTCATCAGCCAAGAGAGCACTGCTGGATGGTTAAATGCAGCAGAGATCTTCCAAGCCAAGTGCACAGTCTTTTCATGAGGGGATCTCTGGATAGTATTCCACATAGAGGAAAACCAAGCTAAGTTAATTTCCAGCACACAGGCCCAACAACTCCATTTGTGCCCCAACACCTGCCCAAGCCTATGCATTTCATGAAGCTCAGAGTCATATCTGTCACAACATGCCTTGTAAGGTGCAAAAGGACTTAGGCTACATGACCCAGTGAACCATTTACTACTGCATTACAAAAGGTGACCGGTGAATATGGTCATAAGAAAAGGAATAATATAGTGTCATCAGTGGTATTACACAAATACCTGAGATGAACCAGCTTAGTACTGGGTGGTCAGTTTAGTGAGAGTTACTAGCATTGAAACACGCTTTGAATAGGCAAAATGAGTCTGATTGTAATGTAAAGAGTCCAACCCATGATGAGTTTAGTATAGTAGTATTGTTAACTTACAGTGATCAATGTAACATAGTGCATGCCACACAGAAGATAGTTTGCAGATAAACTATTTCACTTTAGAAAGGGGATATACATGCCATATGGTACATGGTTGTTCCAGAGTGTTCAGACGGACACCAGATCTCAAGGAGGTTAGAATGCATCTACTGTGTTTGCACATTACTAATAGGCCTACTGACATGACACTGTCAACTGAAGAATTAAAAATCACTGAAGATTATCTTAAATTGGCAAGCATAAGGTCAAAGAGGCAATCCGGGAATTTTGGCAGAAAGACAAAAAGTAAACCGGGTGGAAAGATGAACACAATGAAGCCACAATTGGCTCATTTACCAGGAAAATAATCAAAAGATGCTGATCTTCCAACTGTCAGCTGGGACACAAGTTAGGACAGAAAACAAATTGGCACAGCACTGCCAATATTAAAATGGCAATGCCAATTAATTTTGAGGAAACTTGGAAGAACAAATGTAACCAAATGAGGACCAAAGCTGTCATCCAGTGAGGTTTCATTGATAAAGATAAAGTCAGACAAATGAACCAAGTAAAACAGAGTATAAGGCTTACTTTGAATTGGCCTGGCACTGAAATGAATGGCCCTATATAGAGCAATCTAGAAGCAAGTCTGATCCAAAGTTCTGGAGTGGAATTCTGATACTAAAGGTACTGCGACATAGGAAAATCCTTACTGTGGTTGTGTTGCCCTCTAGCAGCATCTTGTCACCCCTAAATCTAACAAATATGGAAAGAGAGTAACAAAAACTACATTGAAAGGCTCCCAAAACTAAAGGCATCACAAAACAAACAAACAAATACATACATACAAAAGAAGAAAAACTAAAATTGGGTACTAACAATCAAATGTAAAAATAACTAAATAAATGAGCATTTCAACATAAACAAATATAGAAGAATATGAATTAAACAAATGTATTACGAAAACAATCTGCGATAACAAACTATTAGCCAAAGAACTTCGATAACAAAAGGTGCAGAGGAACAACAGTTTAACTTAAAGATCCCAAACAAGGAAAATTACAAGAAATCCAGAAGATATACTAGAGATACTAAAGGAATTTCATGAAAACTTGTACATGTGAGAGAATTTGGAAAGCTATGGAGAAAAATATAAATTTATGAGGAGCTGAATTTACCAAAAATCACAGTATAAAAGACACAGCAATTAATAACTCCTGTTAAATATGAAGTAAAGACACAGATCCAAACACACAATGAAAAAAAAAAAACTCCAGGAACAGATGGAATTCCAAACGATGTCCGAAAATCATGGGTCTAGTAACTAACAAAGGTTTGGTACTTGTTGCTCAATGATATAATAAAGGATGTGGAAATACCCAAACTTGGAAAACGTAGTGGCTTTACTCCCAACAGGGAGCAAAGATCTAGCACACCCTGCACCCTGTTAGCCATTATCAATTCTGAACCAGAATTACACGGTATTGTGGCCATAATAGAAGAGCAAAAATTTGCCCAGGATTGACAGATGTGGACTAATGTGTTTCTGTAGAGGATAGACATACTTTTAAGAAAATTAATAAAATGGTGATAGACATTCAAGCTGAACATCAGAGAACATCCCTGATAATAATAAAACTGGATGCAGAAAAGCAGTTTATCAGGGTCTAGTGGGACAATTTTGGTAAAACAAAGGTAAAATTATATCTTCCAAAAAACTGACAGACCTAGTACTGAGATTTTACATGGGTTATACATTAAGAATAAAGGTGGGGGAACCTTTTCTGAGAGTCTCTAAGTAGGGGGACCAGATCAGGGTACCACTTTCCCTGCTCTTTTTTGCATTATAATAGCAGCCTTTAGCAAAGAAAATAGAGAAACTCGTCAATTCAAGTATATAGCTGATATGAGTGTTATGATAACATGTCCCTAATTCCAGAGTTTATATTAGTAACTAGACATAAGATAATCAGAAAGTTAAGGTCCTGGAAAACAATGTCAGTGGATCTAGATAATAAAATACAAGCAGTCAAAATGTTTCTAGTTCCCTTAACATTGTACATAGGTCAGGCATCTTTCTACCAGCTAAATGCAAACTGCTAGGCATCAGTCAGTAGAGTCAATGGAATTTATACAAAAAGGGAAAAGAGCATGGGTTAAATTGGATACATTTATTTTTCCACTAGAACAAGGGGGTTAGTAATGCCAAATTTAAAGGGATATTTCAATGCCACCAGTTAAGATTAGTGTATCTTACATAGGCAGATGGTTACTTAGACAAGTAGAAAAAATACGATGTTGACCCAGAGCTGGCAAAGCAGAGAGACATAAAGAGATTAACACAAGCATTATAGGAATATGCTAATAAATGTACCATGCATTTTATAAAAGTTGCAGAAAGCAACCTAAATATATGACAGTTAAAGGGATGTAGAAAGATCTTACCAACAGGTATACTAACAGCAAAAGATAGGAAGGATAAATAAGAGGCTGCTAGTGTTACTTGAAAAAGACTTGCTAAAGAAGCAAGATACCAGGAATAGATAAGTCTGGAAAGAAAGGTTACAGAATGGGAATAAGGTAAGGAACTATTTGCCTTCTATCCTTGGGACTTCTTATAACATCAAGGACCAACAGCAAAAACAGCACAGGGGTACAAGATGAAGTGCCTGAATTAATAGGTTTCTTAATACAACCAATGACACAGGAGTTAGCTATCGGAAAAAGAATACGTAGGGCATACAAGATCATTCATGCTCATTATAAGAATCACAAGGGGTGACTGGGATAATACAATCAAGAAGTAGAAAATCATGGCAGTATAGAATATTCGCTTGGAAACATTTGCTCAGGTACTTCCATACTCATTGTAGACCACAGAAAACATTTCCCCATTGGAGGACAGATGTTGGAGATGTATGAAAGATGAAAGAGAAAATTGGTAGCTCATATTATGGAACTATACTGACATGACAGACTTTAAGCAAACCTTACAAAAATGTTCTGGTACAGTTATTTTGTAAACATGTTGTTTTTAAGACACAATGTACTTTTATTTATGCATTGGTTAAAAAGAACCAAGACAAAATAAGAACTTACTGAATATACCAATCTTAGCGGCTAAAAAAATCACTAGAAGCTGGAAATCAGGTGTAAACAGCACTAACTGATCTATTAAATACTAAGAAATAAGTGCAAGACACACAATCAATGTCCTTAACAGGATGAAGAAGTAACCTGCATCTTAATAGGTGCCATGTTTGGGAACAACTGAAGCAGAAGAGTGTACAGGATAAATAAAAAAGAAAAGGGGGGATAAGTGAGGCATTGGCTGACAGGTAAAAATCAAGACTATAGGACATCACTGAAAATGCATTTATGATTATGTAGGTGTGGTAGAATATTTCTGTTTGTATAGAAAGACCAGATATTAAGCATTATGCATGCAGGCTGAAAATTAATAAAGTTGAAACTGGGTATGAAATAAGAATGTTTTGAGTTTAAAACTTTACTAATATGGCTCAGGCTATATGTTTGTTTCACAAAAACTAAATAAAGTTACTATAAGAAACATGTTTAAGTGTGCTATAAGTAAACTGAGTGAGTCTATCTTCTGTCTTGGGCACAGACAAAAAAATCTTGCAAAAAACTTTTCCTTTGAAGAAACAAACAACACACATGATTTCTATTTCCATCTGACTAATAGGGACCAAGATTGTGATAACAGTTCAAACACATTAAAACTTTGCAAGAAACTCTATGTTGTAACCTTCAAAAATTCTGAACCCTCTGTCTAAATCTATTAAAATAACAAAGGGCACAAAACAAGGCTGCCCTCTTTCTCCGTTATTGTTTGCGCTAGTCATTGAACCCTTAGCAAATAATATACATATGGATAAAAATATTGAAGGAATACAATTAGACAACAGCCTAGAGCTTAAAATTAAACTTTTTACTGATGATATTTTAATTACCTTAAAGAATAATAATAGCTCTTTAAAAGCATAATGGGACTCGATTCAAAACTTTCAAAGCATTTTGAGTCTTAAATTTAATGAGAACAAAACAAATGCATTGCTTATAAATACTAATAAAAAAGATCTAAATAAAAAATACCATAAATATATCCCCACCGATAATACAATTAAATACTTGGGAATTATAATAACTGACAGCCTAGATACTACAATTGAAACAAATTATAAAGAGGCCTTAAATGTTGTATCTTTCAGCTTTTTCCTGGATAGAGGTGGCCACAGCGGAACTCCGGTCCGCTAATGATTGGCAGTAGATTTTTACGTACCGACTTGCCAGGCCTGATGCACAACCTTCGATGAAGGTACGCTCATTCACGCATGTCTCCACACAGAAGACGCTTTAGCTGAGAATCGAACAGGACAACGTCTTACTGTGAGGCGACAATGCTACCGCAGCACCATCTTTGTATTAGAATTTTAATATTATAAAGAGACCTTAAATAATATTAAAAATCTAATACAAAGATGGAATAAGTTCTTCTTTTCAATGGAAGAAAGGCTCTATATAATTAAAATGATCATATTTCCAAAAATTCTTTATGTTATACAAGCTTGTTCTTTGCCACCAGCTAAATTGTACCTAAAACAATTAAATGATTTAATGGTAAGATTCCTATGGTATCCAAAAAAAACAAGGATAGCTATGAAATATCATCTAGATGATTGGGATATGGGTGGCATAGGTTTACCAGACATAGAAGTATATTTGCATTCATCTGTTATTAAAACAATATCATTATGGCTAAATACAAAATATACATCAAAATGGAAGCTAGGTCATGAGAGAATCTAGATAAAATCAGGATTTGTAGTAGCAAATAAGTATACCGATTTCATACCAAACAATTTTCTATGGCTGATGAAGGAATACATGATGATACATAAGTATAAAAATATAAGTTCCAAATACATTACTTATACATTAAAAATTTTCCAAAATCTTATTCATAGCAATCCTGATATTAAAGCATGGTCATTTTTATTATATCCAGTAGCGTACACACAAGGTAATATAATAACATTTGGTATAGTAGTAGTCAACATGCTTAAAGAAAAGGGATTAATATATTGGCATCAATTGGTAAACTCTGGAAAACTTCTGACAATAGACCATATTAAACGGAAATTAAATATGGAAAATAGTTCATGGCTACATGTACAAGAATTAAGACAGTATATATTAAGCAAACAAGAAACAATGCAACCATCAATAAGACAGAATGTTTCTAATCTTATAGAACATATAATATTACTAATGAATCAACCCATTACTGGAAAGGGATACTTATCATCTATTTATAAAACAAACAAAAAAAATAAAAACTTATAATAATGACAAAATATGGAATTATTATAGATCAATTAATGGACATGTGCCAAATGACAGAGACAAAAAATTAATTCTTCTCTCTCCAAAGCAGACATCACTTTCACTACATTGGAGACTCTTTACATGGCAATTCATACACAGATCTTACATAACCCCTCATAAAATGGAACTTATGTTTAAAAAAAATATTGGCTGCTGGAGATGTGATTTATCAATAAAAGCAGACTGGCAACATATGTTCTACGAATGCCATTTGATTAAACCATATTGGGATAAAATAAATTATTTTCTGCAAATGGTATTCAATGACAAATTCCAGATTTCCAAATCTATTATTTTGTTTAATGCACTTGTACCTGACTGTGTACCAAGAGCAAAATATGTAATCTTGTGGACACTCCTAGCCATTGCAAGGAAGAACATTACATCAAACTGGAAATCCAAAGCTTCTCCAACTTTTAAGCAATTCATGAATATGGTGTCAGCAGTATCGCAATTGGAAATGAACACTATTAAAGGAAGAACTGAAAGAACTACATCGTTATATATAGCATGGCAAAAAGTAACTGAAATACTGGAGAGTAATGACTGTAGCAGATTATAATCAGGAAACAATTGTATAGAAAGTCAAGTATATGCCAACAATAGACACCCTTGTAAATACTTTATTTTGGTTTTAATGTTTGATATCTGTTTAGAGGTTTTAGCCAACCTTTTTAAATAATTTGTAAATACTCCACTGTCATAAATAACCTGCATTCATGTTTTCTTGTTTTTGGAAATTAATAAAAACATTTACAAAAAAAAAATTCTGAACCCAAAAGGCTGTGAATAAAATCTCAGAAACTTTACATTGGTATCCAGTACCCAATTTTAAATACCTTTGTTTACTGGAAATGTTATCGAATGGCTCCACAGCACACATCAAAGTGGAGGAAAATGGACATAGACTAGGGGCACAGTGTTGCCCACAGAGTCACTTCCTCAATTCAACATTACTTCTCATAGGGATGTTTCTGACTGCTGGAAACCCTTCCCCTTGATATCCTACCTCAACTGGAAATGTATCTCAGTAGTCTATCCTCTCAACGTTTTCCTCCGTCTCTGTTAAAGAAGGAAAATCTTTATCATATGCATTCTGAAATCCAAAAGAAGGAGCAACATGCACCACAAAAGACAATAACTTCATTATTTTTTTCTTCTAACACTATGATTGACAGTGCCTGTTTCCCTAAAGAAGAAGATGTCTGCTTGGATGAGAAATTTCTTGATCCAGGTAATAACTTTACTTGAAAGACTCTATCCTTTCAGCCAAGGCTGCCCCCTGCAAAGAACCCCCATATTCAGCACATTTACACTTAAATTTGGTTTTAACACAAGTCCTCCAACCAAGAAGCATCACAATGGCAAAAGATAACAAGAAAAGTTGACCACACACCAAGTCATCTACAAAAAAATACATAGATATTCTTTTTCGCAGAGAGCAAAGCCCCTCCCAGTGCACACCCCAAACCCTGCATATGTTCAAATTCTGTGATTCTAAATTAACTAACTCCAAGGTTATACAGTCTTCAGGGTAACAGGCAGTCTCCTTACCTCAACATGGTTCAATCTTGCTTAAAAAACTGCACCTCATTCGATGAAATCAAATTTGACTACACCTGACTGAAAGCAAAACATTTTAAATTCATTCCATGAAGTAACTATATGCCATACACATTTATAAATGGGTGTCAACAAGTTAGAAGCAGTACCTAACACATCTAGAAATAAGTGACCTTGCCCCCCAAACAACTCTTCTAACACTGAAATTACTTGGAGGATCACATTATTCTGACACATGACTATACAATAACAGACAATGTCTCAATTTACATACATTGCTAGGATGTTAAAAATATCTTTATTTAGAGGAAAAGGAGTGTTAACTATTATTTTAGTATTTGATCTGGCAAGCTATACAGATCCACCTCCTTTAGACATGGGATAAGTATTACACAAATGTATACATTAATCACAAATCTTATAAAACATTTCCAAACCCATAAATCTCTGAGTTACATCTATGTCCAGGAAAAACAGACTCTCATAAAGTTTCATAATGTCTGTTTAAAGGTGTCAGGGATGGAGGGGAACTAACAGTGCCAACAGATACTTCTTCTGTTAATTCCAAATAAGCCTGTCCTTCTTTGGATTACTTCTCGGCATCCCTCTGGAAATGTTCATTCACTAATGTCATTCAAATTCCAAAATATTAATATACCACAGGGTACCCAAGTCTTCCTCAAAATGATATTTTGCACTGCACTCTTTCTACTATCAGATCTTAAAAGTGATAGTATCACCTTGCCTGCTTTTTTAAATTTTATTTGGCAAAAGTTTTGTGTGTTACAGAAGGAATCATAGCTTCTACAAAAGGTATCATATACTTAAAAAGGAATTAAAAATGAGCATCTATCCAGTCACAGTTTTTAACTCTTAAGATGCCCCCTCCCCAAAAAAGCTAATAATAAAGTTCACTCTTTAATGGCTTGAAATATATGAGCAAGCTAGCCCCTCCCTCAATAATCAGTTATCAGTATGGATATATAATTCAGCTGTCAGATAGAAATGGAACCAGAAAACTGCATCTCCTAGTGACATACCCAAATGCTAGGTCTTAGAAAGACAGGACTGGAAGAACAGGTGTTGTCAGACATGTAACATTTCAGCTGGAATACTACCTTTCTTTTTCTAACTGTAAGACCCTGTCATAGTAAATAGCTAAATAAAAAAATCTGGCCCCAATGCAAAGTAGTTTTGGTCCTGACTATTCTCCTAGTGTTCAGTTAGTAGCCTGAATGCTAGAAAAAATACCAGCAGAGGAATAAGAATAAGTGTCCAATGTCAATTCACCCAGCATGGGGGGTATTGTGGCAATCCGGCTACAAGAGTTATATCTAAAAAAAGGCCCAGTACTATGACTCTTGCAATCTGGGATTCAGTGAGAAAATGCCCATCAAAGAGTGTGCAAGCAGGATACCTGGAAATCTCTGATATGAGTTACGGTACAACAGTCAGGAAAACGCATTAAGCTTTCCAACCAACAGGAGGATGTTAAAGCATTCAAAAACTGTATTAGCCTGTTTAGATGATAGCTATGCTCCATAACTCTTGACACACTCTCCCAGCGTCTTCAGGTGCCAGTGGATGGAAGGAATGAATAGGTTTATGGAGTGTACAGGCCTGATTGCTGTTGGATGGAACCAAAAATAACACACTGAGCATTTTATTCATATAGGCAACGTGTGAGCAACTTTAAGCAGCTCTCACTGCTCATCTAAGGTACGGTAATGAAGATACTGACCCCAACAAGATAAACAAATTATTTTACACAACAGTGTAGCAAGGTCTACCATTAGGCATGAGCTACGATGCCTAGTGCAGTGCCCTGTCAGCTCTGAAGTGGTCAGGCTTCCAGCATAAACCTCAGTACCTCAAACTCTCCACTGCATACAGGTTACTTTATTTTTTGTGGACTTTTAACAGGACTTGTTTCCGGTTATGATTCCTTAACATCATATAGGTAGACATACTAACATGGACCGAGTGTGTTCATAGTCTTCAAATTCTCTGAAATACACGCTGTCATTATTACATGATAACTGAACTCTCTACATCTTCAAGCTTACATTATAACTTCATTTTTCACCTACTATTTTTCTGTTTGGAAACCACCTACTTACTAGATGACACCTCTGCTATGGGGAAAGAAAAAACTTGTTCCAGGTTGCAAATGACTGAGTTTTTCTGCAACTTAGCTTACTTTCTTTTACAATTTAATACGCGTCCAACTCTTGTCTCTGCACTTCATCAGATCTGCTCCCGTTTTCTCACTCTTGTTTTCCTTTACTCTGCGTTTCACTTTACTAATTGCTGCTAGCACTGTCTCTACAACATCCAGACTGCATAACCACTGTTAGTTCTACTACCACCACTTGGGACCTATAGACAACACTTAAAGCTCCTCATCTTTACCTATTTTAATTCTGAACTACATCATCATCATCATCATCTTCTTTCGGCTGTTCCCATTAGGGGTCACCACAGCGGATCAACTGTTTCCATTTCTTCCTGTCCTCTGCAACTTGCTCTGTCACACCAACCGCCTGCATGTCCTCTCTCACCACATCCATAAACCTTATCTTAGGCCTTCCTCTTTTCCTGTTACCTGGCAGCTTCATCCTTAGCATCTTTTTCCCAATATACTCAGCATCCCTCCTCAGCACATCTCCAAACCAACATAATCGTGCCTCTCTGGCTTTGTCTCCAAACCTTCCAACCTGGGCTGACCCTCTAATATACTTATTCCTAATCCTGTCCACCCTCATCACACCCAGTGCAAATCTTAACATCTTTAATTCTGCCACATCCAGCTCAAACTCCTGCCTTTTTGTCAATGCCACTGTCTCCAACCCATATAACATAGCTGGTCTCACTACCCTCTTGTAGACCTTCCCTTTCACTCTTACAGGTACTCGTCTGTCACAAATCACTCCTGACACTCTTCTCCACCCACTCCATCCTGCCTGTACTCTCTTCTTCACCTCTCTTCCACACTCACCATTACTCTGAACTACTGACCCCAAGTATTTAAACTCATCCACCTTCGCCACCTCTACTCCTTGAATCCTCACAATTCCTCTATCCTCCCAGTCATTCACACACATATATTCTGTCTTAGTCCTGCTGACCTTCATTCCTCTTCTCTCTAGAGCATATCTTCATCTCTCCAGGGTCTCCTCCACCTGTTCCCTACTCTCACTACAGATCACAATATCATCTGCAAACATCATAGTCCACGGGGACTCCTGTCTGATCTCGTCTCTCAACCTGTCCATCACCATTGCAAATAAGAAAGGGCTCAGAGCTGATCCTTGATGTAACCCCACCTCCACCTTAAACACATCCGTCACTCCCACCGCAGACCTCACCGCTGTCACACTACCCTCTTACATATCCTGTACCACTCTTACATACTTTTCTGACACTCCTGACTTTCTCATACAATGCCACAACTCCTCTCTAGGCACCCTGTCATATGCTTTCTCTAAGTCTACAAAAACACAATGCAACTCCTTCTGACATTCTCTGTACTTACCCATCAACACTCTCAGAGCAAAGATCACATCTGTAGTGCTCTTTCCTGGCATGAAACCATACTGCTAATCACTAATCATCATGTCCCTTCTTAACCTTGCTTCCACTACTCTTTCCCATAACTTCATGCTGTGACTGATCAATTTTATCCCTCTGTAGTTACTACAGCTCTGCACATCACCCTTATTCTTAAAAATCGGTACCAAAACACTTTTTCTCCATTCCTCAGGCATCCTCTCACTTTCCAAGATTTCATTAAACAATCTGGTTAAAAACTCCACTGCCATTTCACCTAAACACCTCCATGTTTCCACAGGTATTTCATCTGGGCCAACAGCCTTTCCATTCTTCATTCTCTTCATAGCTATCCTTACTTCCTCCTTGCTAATCCATTGTACTTCATGATTTACTATCCCTACATCATCCAACCTTCTCTCCCTCTCATTCTCTTCATTCATCAACCCCTCAAAATACTCTTTCCATCTCCTCAACACACTCTCCTTGCTTGTGAGTATGTTTCCCTCATTATCCTTTATCACCCTTACCTGCTGCACATCTTTCCTAGCTCAGCCTCTCTGTCTAGCCAATCGGTACAGGTCCTTTTCTCCCTCCTTAGTGTCCAACCTTTCATACAACTCTTCATATGCATTATCCTTTGCCACCTCTCTCTTTGCCATGCACCTCATCTCCTTATACTCCTGTCTACTTTCTTCATCTCTCTGGAAATCCCACTTTTTCTTTGCCAAACTCTTTCTCTGTATACTCTCCTGTACTTCCTCATTCCACCACCATGTCTCCTTGTCGTCCTTCCTCTGTCCAGATGTGATACCAAGTACCTTTCTAGCCGTCTCCCTTACTAGCTCGGCTGTAGTTACCCAGCTATTTGCTAACTCTTCACTGCCACCCAGTGCCTGCCTTAACTCATCCCTGAACTCCACCTCACAATTACCCTTTTTCAATTTCCACCACTTGATCCTTGGTGCTGCCCTCACACTCCTCTTCCTCTTCTTGATAACCAACGTTATCCTACAAACCACTATCCTATGCTGCCTAACGACACTTTCTCCGGTCACCACTTTACAGTCTCCAATCTCCTTCAAACTGGCCCTCCTATATAAGATATAATCCAGCTGTGTGCATCTTCCTCCGCTCTTGTATGTCACCCTATGCTCCTCCCTCTTGTTAAAATACATATTCACCACAACCATGTCCATCCTTTTCACAAAATCCACTACCAACTGACCTTCTGCATTCCTTTGTTTAACACCATACCCACCCATCACTTCCTCATCCCCTCTGTTCCCTTCACCAACATGCCCATTGAAATCTGCTCCAATCACCACTCTCTCACCCTTGGGTACAGTCATCACCACTTCATCCAATTCACCCCAAAATTTTTCGTTCTCATCCATTGCACACCCAACTTGTGGAGCATACGCACTAACAACATTCATCATTACACCATCAATTTCCAGCTTCATAAACATCACTCTATCAGACACTCTTTTCACCTCCAAAACACTCTCAGCATACTGTTCCTTCAGAATAACTCCTACACCATTTCTCCTCCCATCCACACCATGATAAAACAATTTGTACCCACCTCCGATACACCTAGCCTTACTCCCCTTCCATCTGGTCTCTTCCACACACAATATACCAACCTTCCTTCTGTCCATCATATCAGCTAGCTCTCTCCCTATACCAGTCATACTGCCAACATTCAAAGTTCCGACCCTCACTACCACAGTCCTAGCCTTTCTCCTCTCCTCCTGCCTTCGGCCATGTCTTCCGCCTCTTCTCCTCCTTCGGCCAACAGTAGCCCAATTTCCGCCAGCGCCCTGTAGGCTAACAGTACTGGTGGTGGTCATTGTTAACCCGGGCCTCGACCGATCTGGTATAAAAATTTTTCTTGGTGACTGCATGAAATGTTTTGGCGAAGTTTTACGACGGATGCCCTTCCTGACGCAACCCTCCCCATTTATCCGAGGTTGGGACTGGCACAAAGAAATGCACTGGCTTGTGCATCCCCAGTGGCTGTGTTTAATTCTGAACTACAATTAACCTAAAATCTAAAATGTTTTACCTGAACATTAAATCCACATGCAATACACTCATGATTATGTCATACTTCTACAGACCATTCTTATCTTTTCGGTGTTGAAATGAATGTATTTTTTACCCATTTGTTGACCAGGTAAACTTACTGGACACAATTGTCCCTTTTCACAAATGACCTGGAGCAACGATTAAGTGAACTGCTCAGAGTCACACAGCAGACAAATCAAGGTGAAAGGAAGGAATCAAACCCTCTACCCTGGGCACAGGAAATAGCTTATTAATAGCATAGAGCTTTAGTTCTCTGCATTATCTGCCAGATTACTGTTCTAGTAATACTGCACTACAGTTGATACAACTATTTTATTCTTGTCTTTGATTCCTGTTTGCAGCTAGCCAGTGTATCCAGGATTCTTACAAACAATCCACTTCTTACTTGATAAAGTCTAGTCATGTAGTGTTTTCCAATGCAGTGCAATACAGTGCTTCATACTAACATGTTGTGAATGTACCAAAGGCTCTGTGTGGGACCACTTAGCAAATAAAATTAAATATGTATGAAAACAAAGGCTTTGTACTTTGGGACGATAAACTGGCTCTTTCAGATCCCCCCAAGATATGGTACATAAAGGGCCAAATTACTGTAGTCACTGAGGCAGGGATGGCTTTTAAAAAATAGGAACTGTACCTTGATCTAAATCTTTTTCATCACTTAAACTATATGGAAAAATCAGAAAGTGAGTTAGAGAACAGAAGTTTTAGCAGACATCTGTTCCACAAAGCGATTTCATGTCTTGCAAACTACACAGATCACCTACACCTTGTGAAGGTACTTCATCAAGGAAAGAACTGTGAACTCATGGGAATGGACAAACACAATGGGTGATGGACAGGGACTCCATGGAGACATTCAAAAAGGGCATGGGATAGGTGGAGAAAGTGTAAACTGGAAAAAGGAATGATAGGTGAGTAGAATATAAAATGCACTTGAAGGGCAGGTAACACAAAGCATGTGTGTCCTTCTACCAGCAAGCAAAAGTAATGTTATCCTAACATTGTAATATGGTTTCTTACTCAATGTTCAAAACCAACATTACTAAACTGAATCATGACATCGAAGGAGGAACACCACTATATCACCCTGAAAATGCCCAACTGACTAGTAATGCAAGACAGGTTTCAACACCTATTGCACACTCTCCAGCTAAAGTTCTGCTTGCTTAAATTTACCCTTCTGTCCATCATTAGTCAAATGGCTTCATTTTGAAATTTAGGACCATACCATTTTTTTTAATTCAGCAACTGCAAAGGAGAACATTTGTTATCCTTTACAGATAACTAATTTCAGCCATTTATTTTGTTCAAAAAAGTGAATTTCAACTTGCAGAAGGTGACTGAATGACTGCTAATTTTTCTACAAATTAAAGTTTTATAATACACACATATTGAGGGTTATAATCGGGTCTCCAGTCATAATCATGTCATTGTGTTCAAGAGTTGGATGCTATGAAATTCAACTTGTGAGTGAAGCCTGAGATGTGAATCTTTAGCATTTATATAGTGACCACACAATAATTGGTTATCAGCAAGACCCAATCATAACTTTTTGTAGTGCATAAAGTTTTATCTACTCCATATACTATCAGTTACAAAAGAAAAAACAAGGCAAAGTGTTTAACAGCTTTGAATCCCGGAACAAGACAGGGACAGTTTTTAAATATTGCTCTAATTTAAATAATTTACTTACAGACTAACGTCTGTAAACTTCCACAGAAAGAATGAAAATATGAGGCAAGATATTCAGGGACATTTGAGAGTGAAGGGGCATCGCTCCATGAGACTTGACCATACCAGCATTTAAGGGGTGTTTAACAAATGTTACACACCTCTGGCAGCAATGTTACGGATGGATCCTGCACTATAAAAGCACTTTACAAGTTTTTTTTTCAGATTCAGTAGTGTAATCCATGAACTGCATATATAATATACACGAGAGTCTTGCAGTTAGCTTGCAGAAGTAAAGCTCTGACTTATTAATGAGCTGCTTCCTGTGCCAAAGGTACAGAGTTTGAATCTTTCCTTCTTCATTTGCCTACTGTGTGATCTTGAGGAGCAAGTCACTTAACCAGACAGTGCTTTGGGACAATTGGGAGTTTGAACTAGGCTCCTTACTGGTCTCCTGGACTGCATGCCTAGTAACTACATATGGTCTACACACACACACACACACACACACACACACACACACACACACACACACACACACACTCATATGGTTTGCATTTAGATTGTCGACTGGGAGGTTTGTCAAAGGTGTGCCATCTGTTCACAGTTTGTCAACTATGCATTCTGTTAAATGCATAATTAGTAAATGATGGATTATGTCAATGGCTATGCCTTACTGCTTTGTGGTAAGTGACTGTTTTAGTTTTTAACTTCAAAACTTCTGGTTGTACCAAATGTTTCAGCATTAGAGGTTAGGAATGAGTTTGAATTAGGGGCTGGGTAATGGGGTGATGTCACAGAAGTGTGCATGTGAGTATTTGCAGGTTGAGGTTAGAGTAAGAGCTAAGTAAGGAGTTAAATGTCAGGAGTGGTTGTACATCAGGGTAAGTTAGTAGTTAAATTTACTGCTGTCCATTTTTTCTTGTATGGGGTGTTTTCCTGAGATGTCTCAAGTAGTAAGATTAGTGTTACAGAAAATGTTTTTACTAAGGTAATGTGTAAGCATACCTCTCATCTGTCCAGAATTTTGCAGAATATCTATATTTTTGCCTGCCAGAAAGGATATATCCCTCATTAAAAATATGATTTTTTTAGCAAATCACTGAGGACTGAAGTCACTAAGTAATGAAAGCCATTTGAGTTTCAGACTTCATATCCTTCAGAAATTGATGTGAATGAAAACCTGTTACTCTAGCAACTTTCTAAGTTTAAAGAGGAATGTTAAAAACATGTCTCTATTTTGGGCCTTTATCCTGCTATTATTTTTGGCTTTGTCCAAAATTCTTATGCTAAGAGATTGTGAATTATGTGTATAAGGTTTGGGTTAAGGGGCAGGGACACTTTTAGGGTTAGCATGTATTACTAAGGTGGAGTAGGGGGAAGCCTCCTTCCCACTTTACTAATGCATGGTAACCATAACCTTGACCTCAAAATCAGCTTTATATATTACCTTAGAAAGCCATCTTAGTAACACTACCACTATTTACTAAAATTATATGGCTATAGTTAGTGGCAAGATTAACTGAAAGTGGATATTTCCTCTTTGGCACTGTTGATTTTTAAGTTTTTTTTTGTGTGTGTGTGATTCCATCCTTCAGCATTTTGATCAACTGCAAGTATGTGTGTGTGCGTACATAAATTTGTTTACATAAATGTTTGTTATACAAATAGGACTGGAACTGACAAAACAAAACAAAACAAAACAAAACAAAACCATACCCCCCCCCCCCCCCCAATAGTGTACTACGAAAAAATAAAGAACACCAGGCACGAAGCAATAAATATAGAATACTATGTCCCAAGAAAGCGAAAACTACATACACACACTCTCGGGAGGAACTCGCAGATTTATTGAATGTGCTTGCTCCGTACACGCCGGTAGGTGGGAAACTGGTGCCTGCTTGTACCATGTGCTGTTGGGCAAACTTCAAACTGTTTATTTACATTAAAAAACGAACTCAAAATCTAACTCCAGTCCGACTTACTCTGCAGAAAGGGCATGCACTAGTTCTTACTCACTACAGGTGCACTACGCACCACTCACCTGGAGTAATGGACCTTATCCCAAAACAGGTAGGTAGGTACACAGAAGACAAGCTTACCTTTTCTGTGAGGCATTATGGCACCCTTAAGTGTGCTGTTTCCAGTCATCCAGGTGTCAAGTTATTTCACTGTCCTTTGGTATCACTTTTTCTTCACAGATTGCAGTCGTTCCAATGAAAAGCAGCTGTGCTCATCAGCAGCAGCAGAAGTTACCGACTGCTGCCTAAGGCGCTGTGGCAGTCAAACGTTTTGTTAGGGGGATACTCGTGCTACGTAGTCTTGCACCTGCAGCGGGCTCACGAGGAGCTCTGATGGCCCTGTTGTTGATTAAAGGTACACTTTAGAACTGGCCTTTCCGGCAGGTGATTTAATGTTCTAGGCAGGGACCTTGGCTTAGTCTGTAAGCGGTCACAATGGAACTGCCCAGCGCAGCCTTCTGAGGAAGTTATGGAAAGGGAAGAAAACTTTTAGGAGTGAACTTTTTTGTGCCTGACTGACTATGCAATTCTCCCTTTCATTGCATGCTCAGTGCTGCCCTCCCTGCTGCCTACGTTCCGTCCAGCAAAACCTTGTATTCTGCTGGCCAAGGCAACACCCCTTACTTTACTGCATACTCAGATGTCCAGGGAGTAGTTTTATTGGCTGTGAGCGGGCATCATGTTTGGACTAATGAGCGTAATCCCAAGAGACCTGTCGTACACCGTTATAAGCTTGCACTGAACAGCCCCGGTGAAAGGTAGTCCACTGTTTACTGCTGGAGCTCCAAAGCGCAGTGCCATAGTTCTCCAAGAGTTAGATGGCAAGGATGTTTATGTTTCGGGAGGGGCACTTTGGCGTTTAGCCAGCTTTAGCACTTTTAACTTGGCAATACTGCTTAAAGAATCTAAAACTGGAGACTGAAGTAGCAGCTGTATACATGTTTGATTTGGGTGCGCATATGTTAATATTGTAACCGACAACGTGATCTCAGCACTTCTGCCGTATGTTTTGTATCCAATGTTAAGACTAGTTGTGGCTAACTTTTCTACAGGTTAAATGTGGGTGCTCATCGTGTTAATATTGTAACCGACAACATGATCTCAGCACTGAGATCATGTTGCCGGTTACAATATTAACACGATGAGCACCCACATCAAATACGTACGCAGCTGATCCTTCAGTCTCCAGTTTGTATATTCGTCAAGCAGTATTGACAGGTTCGATTCTTGGCTGGAGTGCCTTCTGTGCGCATTCTGCGTGCCCTTCCTGCGGTCACGTGGGTTTCGTCCGGGTGCTCCAAACTCCGCCCACGTTCCAAAGACCTGCATTACGTGGATTAGGCACTCTAAATTGTCCGTAGGTGGGAATGTGTGTACGAGTGAATGAATGAACAAACGTGGCAGAGCTAGCCACCCGGCGGTGTAAATCTTGGCTCGAGATGATTGTCACTGCTGAAGTGACACCCCGACCCCATGTGCAAAGTGGGGAAAGGGGTTGAGGATGGATGGGTGGCTAACCTATTTGGATTGTGTGATGTGTGTGTTGTGTTTTTCGGCTTTTCCCGGTTAGAGCTCGCCATTGGATTGCGTGATGTACATAGTGTATTATGTAACTTGCTAGTTAATGAATAGCTAGGGCATTAAAGGTTTATGGCCACCTGAACTAATAACTGAAGCAAAAAGAACTGCAGCTGTAAGCTAAAGGTGTACAGTGTTCTTCTTACAGAAATGATGTACTACTGTGCTGACTATGTCAACCTTTTTATTTTCAGTTTATTCCAAAATAATGTGTGGATGGGACAATACAGTTACAACTGCTGAATCCTACACAAATGCACTCTATAAGCACTTACATGAGTGCATGGATCGTGCTATCCCAAACAGAACCAAGACGCTATCCTCCAAAAAAAGGAAGCCAATCTGGTGGTCCCCTGCCATAAAAAAACTGTACAACAGAAGGAAGAAATAGCTGCAAAAGAGAGTAAAAATACCATGAGTGGAGGAGCTCCATGGTCAGCCCCAGTAAGAAGTTGAGATCCCTTATAAGATCCTCCAAAGCTAGCTACGAAAACAAAATCGCCACTAATTCTAAGGACAACCACAAAGCATTATATAGCTATGTCAAGAATCTTGATGGCAACACCCAGATCTGCTCTGAGTTACAGCACAACTGCACAAAAATTACAGAACCAACTGATATTGCCAACATCCTGGCAGAGAGGTTCAATGCTAACTTTACCCCCCCACACCCCCTAAAGGTCCCATATCTATACAGGAAGAATGCAGAGTCCATGTAGTCACGACGCAGGTAAAAGCTGCACTCTCAAAAGCCAAAACCACAGCATCCATTGGACCGGACAACATCCCAGGCTAGGTTTTACACAAACTTCAGAACAAACTGGCTCCCCATCTAAGCACCATGTTCAATAATAGCCTCGCATCAGGCTTTGTGCCCACTGAATGGCACACAGCAACAGTTATCCCACTCCACAAAGGGGGAGCCACCACTGATCCCAGGAACTATCACCCTATTAGCCTGACGAGCCTGGTCTGCAAGGCCATGGAACATATCATCATGGAACTCATAAACAAAAACATTGGTAACCTCCAAACTCTGGATCCCACCCAGTTCGGGTTTGTGAAAGGCAGATCATGCCTCCTGAACATGATCGACTTCTTTGAAGCAGTCACCAAAGCCGTAGATGATGGTAAGGTGGTTCACACAGCCTATCTTGACCTCGCCAAGGCTTTCAATACCATCCCCCATTCTGGAATTATAGCTAAACTCAGTAAACTAGGTATAAATCCATACATCACAAGATGGGTTGCCAACAGGCTCACTGACAGAACCCACACTGTAAAAGTTGCAGACTCCAAATCTGACCTCAAACCAGTGACAAGTGGAGTACCACAGGGTTCAGTCCTGGGGCCTCTCCTGTTTGGTCTACTTCTCTGAAGTACAGGCTAATACAGAAGGCCTCTGGCTAACGAAGTCTGCAGATGACTGCAAACTAGGAGTCATAGTCAAGTCCACAAATGATGTGGGCATCCTACAGAAGGGCATCGCAGAGACAGATGCCTGGTGTCAGAGCTATGGCCACAAGCTCAATGCCAAAAAGTGCAGTGTCATCCCCTTTGGTAAAAACTCTGTACTCATGAACTACCACATAGGCAGCAATCTACTTAACACCGAATGTGTGATAAGATCTTGGGACCCAGGTGGACAGTAGGCTCTCCTTTGATAGTCACATCGCCACAGTAGTCAGGAAGTCCTTCTACGTGACACGCCTCATCATAAAAGGGTTCTCATCCAGGAAAAAAGAAGTCATTGTTCCCCTCTACTCGACACTCATTAGACCCATTATAGAGTACAACACCCCTTTTGGAATGTACCCACAAGACATCTGCAGCAGCTGGAAAGGCCACAGAAGTACCTCACAAAGAGGATTACTGGCCTCAAACAAATGCCCTACACTGACTGCCTCAAAATACTCCAGCTTTACTCCATAGCATATCACCTACTCCAAGGTGATCACTGCCTAACATATAAAGCTATGTCAAATCCAGAGCTGTTGGACATGCTACACCTAAAGAAATCCCAATCCCTCCAAGCTACATGCTCTAGTGACCTATACTTTGTCACCACAATAAACAGGACAGGCTGGAGGGATAGATTCCTGTCCCAGAGACTTCCCATACTCTGGAACAGGCTACCCATCTATGCCAAGCAATGTTCTTCATTAGCACTCTTCAAGAAAAATCTTGATGAGTGGATGGGAAATAGGAAATACACCCTGGGGATCACTTCTGTGTCTCTGCTCAACAGTGGCACAGGAAAATAACTTTCTTGGGTGGCGTAAGCCAGGGAACCTTGTTGGCCAGGCTTATGAAGGCTCTTGGGCAGATAGCCTAGTACCTACCTATGAACCTCACACCTCATCTTGCCTTGCTGTATTAAGCAGCTCAACACTCAGCATCTTGCATTGCTGTAGTAAGTAACTTAACTAGAGAACAGTAATTATTTAGTCAGTCAGGAAAATATAGTGATATTAGTTACATATTGTTTTTCTGCATCTGTGTAAATCTGTCCAACTGTGTTATTTTTTATATCTCCTGTGAATGAAACTCTGATGTTTATTGTAACTAGATAGTCAGTATTCTCATGTTTTCTATGCTATTATTTATTATTAAATATTTCTATACCTTTCATTGTGGCTGGTCTTTTAGAGAATACTTTTAACACCTTAAGAATAGTTATGCTTATTTAGTGATACTGTGACCACTCCCGAAAGCCTCGCTGCATTGATCAAACTCTACCATATGTATTAGTATTACTTTTACTTAGTATAATTGGGTACTCTTGTAAGAGCCTTAGAGTAGCTGACTGATGGGAGTGTAATTACCCTATAGTTTCAGCAGAGGGGTCATAGCTGGTAAAATCTGTGACAGCCTTTCCCATGTGTGTGTGTGTGTGTCTGTGTGTCTGTGTGTCTGTGTGTCTGTGTGTCTGTGTGTGAAAATCAAATATCCAAGTGTGTGTGTATCAGCTACTTGGAATAGGGACACAGAGCTCCAAAGTGGTCAGTGTGGAGTCTTGTTTGGGGCCTGGAGAGAGAGAGAGAGAGTCCAGCCTCAGATCTGGAGTGTGCTCTGTGTATGCTCTTAAGGGAAATTGTGCTTGCTGCAGAGATCTGCATCTGAAAATACTGTGTGTATCCATTTTTTGTTTCTAGCGGCCATCCCTCACTGGTGTCAGTGGTGAGGATTGAGGCTCCTTGATTACTAGCCTGGAGTAGGGACCATCACAGCCACATCAAGTTGCAACTACTAAACAAGTTTAAAAAAAAGTTTTCATAAAGACAAAGCCATCTTCAACAATTTGTCTTTACATACTTAACTCAGACATCACTGTAGCTCAGGGTAAGGGGGATCTCCCCCCACAGTGACCTTTTTTATAAGCATATCTCTCAACTGTCACTGATATTTGCTTCGTATTTTTGACTTTTCCCTTGTAAAAGTTTAAATTTTCTGATAAATCATTGAGAATTAAAGTCAGTCAATAATGCCATATACTGGAGCCTTATACTTATTATTTAGAAAATGAATGTTGATACAAAACCTCTGGTTGTATTAAAATTTTAAGGGAATTAGAGCAATATTTAACAATTGTCCCTGATTTTGGGCCTTTACCCCGCATTGTTTTTCTGTTTGTCCTTGGTCCTTGAGTTCCTGTGTCGCATCTGCATGTGTTGGTGGTAACTCAGGTGGATATAAAAGATCTCACGGCACCTATGAAAAGTATAGGCAAAGTACACTGATATCCTGTCCAAATTTCTCCTAATAGTAGAAATACTACCTTGGGTCTCCCCTGAAAAGAGGCTATTAGCTTTGTGAGAGTAACCTGTTCGACAAAGGATGGATGGAGGGATGGAGGTAGACAGTTAGATAAAAAAGTTGAGATCTATGTTTGCCACATTGAAACTTTGACTATGAGTGGACTGTCACACTTTTAGCCATCGATCAGTTGTTGGGCTCCAATTCTTATGCTTATAGCTGAGGATTTAAATCTTAAGGGCCTTAAAGAAATTTTTGACTTGAGATATATATATATATATATATATATATATATATATATATATATATATATACACACACACACACAAGTATTTGTTTAATGTCTTAAGTTACAAGCCTCACCTCCATCAAACAGAGTTTTGAAAAAAAAATACAGAACTCATATTTTGATCCCTTCATGCTAGCAGCTGTTAATCCTATCAAGTTCAGCCTTCAGTGTATTTCCAGTCCATTTCTCCCCTTGGTGAAACTGTAGACACTGTTGTAGTTCTCCTTACAATTTATGGTCCCAGTACTAATGCCTTCTGTAGTTGCTGTTTGTAGATAGCATAACCCTCTTCAGAAGAGATCTGTATATTTCTGATTCATAGGTTCATAGATTAGTACTAAACTAACTGCCCTTGCAGGTCATTTTAACTCTAGTCAATTACCTCATGTGAGAATCAAACCCTGCACATTGTGTTGTAAGGTAAATACCTTAACTGTTATGCCAACTTCCATATCCAGAAAGTGGTTCCTGTGATCTAGTGATGTCTTTTTTCTATGTAGTTATTTCACTAAAATAAAAAAAGAGGGGGCACAAAGTAAGCAATGCAGTATGATTTTGCTCTCCCAGTGGTCAGACAAAGAAAAGTTGTTGTTCTACAGCTTAACACAGATGATACTGGAACAAGACTAAGAAAGTTAATCCAATTCTTTAATGGGAGCATTTCAAGGAACAAGATCTGTACATCAATATTCTACTCTTTGTGCAGGTTCATTAGTCTGTTTACAGTTATACTTTTCCCGGTAACTTCTGCAATTCAAATTCAGCTCCATTTTCATAGCAAACTGTTATCTTTATATACTCAATTTCTGGAAGTCCACCAAAGTCTTACTGTTTATTGCTGTGCAGTGTTTAAGCAGTCCAGGCTTTAGCATTTACCTTTATAGTTCAGCTACCAAACTGCATAGCAAAAGAAGCTTACAGTCAGATGCCTGTGAGGTGTCAGGATCCATCAGATCACACATGCACTCAAGTTACTCAGCAACAAATACCGTTATGACTCTGTAATAGTCCATGTTGGGGTGAATGACGTGAGATATACCTCTATGGACTATATGAAGAGAGAGATGACTGAACTCTCAAGATTATGTGTCCCAGGCAGGTATGACCATAGCCCTACTCACCATTCTGCTTTCACCCAGGGTGATTCCACAATATAAACAAAAAATGATAAACTTCAATAATTGGCTTAGTTTGTGGTGTCTGTCCAGGGGCATCCAGTATCTGTCAGCCTGGGAAGGCATGGTCGACAGGCCATGCTGCTTTGGCAGAGATAGTTCGCACATGTCTCTTTGGACACTGGCAAAGGCGCCTGCCTCCTCCATAGTTCCTTTTTTTAGGCAATGTCAAAACAACAGAATTTCCAGCATAACAAAATCTACTCAAGACAACTCAAGATTCTACTGCTTAACGCTAGGAGTCTAAACATGAAACTGCACTCCCTGGAAGCACTCCTCACCTTGGAAGATGCTGATGTCTGTGAAGTCACTGAGACATGGTTCAAGGCCATGGAGAGCACCACAGCCATGAATGGAGCTTGAAACCAAAGGTGGAGGTGTACCCATCTTTATTAAAGCCAAGTACACCTCAAGACTGGTGAAACAGTATGATTTTCTTGAACTACTCCATGTCCAATTAGCTATAGGCAAAATACCTACCACATTTGTGCTAGCTATAGGTCCCCCACCTTAAACCATGAAAAGCACACTGCCTACCTAGACTTACTGGAGTCATTCGCCATACAGTCAAACACCTTAGTCATGGGAGATTTCAACTATCCTTCCATCAACTGGGTGACATACACGAGCACAGACATGCTCACCCAGAGGTTCCTGGAATTTGTCGATTCAAATGCTCTGGAACAGAAAGTCTCCACCCTAAGAAGGAGCTCAAATGTCCTAGATATAGTACTCATCAACATGAGGGGGGGTCACTGCATGCCCCATGTGATGACCTTCGGGGTAAGGCCTCATTCAAAATAACTGTTGACCCTGTCACCACCACAGGAGCAAAATAAATAAAAAACATTTCAAAAGCAAACTTACTTTTCTCTTTGAGCATTAGTAATCTTGGGTTTATGATTTTTGGAGGGTTGTGTGTTTATAGTCATGCAGTCAAGGTAGTGAATGTTGCCATTTTCAATTCTGTGTCACATCAACAGTCAATGACAGTCATCCAGACAGAGTCAATGTTCACACTACTGTGAGATGTTTATCTGTTTATATATTATATATATTTTATCATTTTTTTAGTGGAAGTGTGAAGCAAGTGACTGTTCTCAGTTTATACTCTCATCAAGTATTGCAGGTTGAATATTATGTGCAAGATTTTCAGACACACTTCAGTGTTGTGTGACATCAGAGTTGGTATATATAAATGGGGTGGGTTCAGGGATTTTTTTTTGTTTTACTGCAGGTTTGACTGAGTGATGAGTGATTAGTCAAAAAAATTTACTAATCATGTTAGTGTTAGCAAACATTTTGCTGATTATTTCAGTGTCAGGGAAGGGAACATTCGAATGTTAGTAAAACACTCATATAATGACACACATGTGGACACACAAATACACATGCACAGTATATATGATGTAGTCAAACAAAACGTCCAGCAGTGAGAAACTTGTCTATACAACTCTTTGAAACAGATCACTATCAACCCATTCTTCATCAAAAGTACTAAGAAAAATACAAGGATTTACATGAAGGGCTTGGCTGCCACCCCCACAACCCACTTACTTATGTATATAACTCAATGGTTATGCAACCATGCTATAAAGTGAAAAGCCCACATACAGTCAATCAGTGTTCGCTGCAAAACAGAAAAAAAATAGAAACTGTACATATAGCATTTCCCATTAAAACAACAGTACTATACACTGCAAATGACCTCTTTGTGCTATTTACTGGAGTTTAGGTCTGCTGATTCATGTTAATTTAGAGAAAACAGATGTAATATTTATTTGATGATCAGTGCAGCTATTTTGTCTCAGCCACAGAGAACAAGAGCAATGAATCACTGTTGGTGGAAAACAACAGACCACAGTGGTAGTGATTACTTATTCAAGTATACACTACATTCAAATTCTGTAGTTGACAATGTAATAGTTGACTGTAGCAGTCCTCAATAATAATCTCAGTCACCAAGAACATTACCTTCACAAAAGAGACCTGTAGGTGCTTTAAGAGCATATGCAGTTTGTTTGTGTGGATTTGTATTTGTATCATAATTATCAACCCCCCTTTTTTTAATTAGGGTTGGAATGTCCCATCAACTGTTACCATCTCTCTCAATTTAATGCCACTCCCTTACCTTTTCAGTGGTCATGAATGACTGTTGCAGGTCTTTTCTTATACAACCCATTCATCTCTTTGCTAGATGTCATAATTTCCTCTTGCCTTCCCCTATCTCTCCCAAATCTTTGTCATCAAAATGTCTTCTGCTTTCTTGCACATGCCTGAACCACTGTAATCTGTTCTGTTTGACCTTTTCTGCAGTCAGGGCTACTTTAGCTTCTAAAAACAAACAAGGACCAAGAATCCAAGTAAATCCATAAAATAATTTCTCAACAGCTGAAAAAGGCTCTGCACAAATTACTTTAATAGCATAGAATAAGTGCTTTCATTCTGTTACCTACAGGACTTCATCGGATAAAAATACAAGTTAAAAAAAATCAGGCATTTCAATAGCCCTACAAAAGTCACATGTTCACCCAACTTTGGTGATTTAAAGTGATATACTCTTAATACAGAATTTAACATAAGATAAGATAATAAAACTAGTAAACCCATTAAGTAAAATCTTAAATATTCTCAAAAGTCATATAAAAAATAAACAAATATATAACAAAATGCATGAATATCAAAAACTGTGTGCATAAATATATTCAGTCCTATTGGTTACTATCTACTAAATGCAATTAAAATGTCTAATAAAATACATACAAAATATTTATATATATATATATATATATATATATATATATATATATATATATATATATATATATATATATCCTGTTGCTAAAATCAGGGCATAGTCACAAGAAACAATATGCTTCCTAGCACTTAGGAACAGTAAAAAGTATGCAGCACTTGTTGAGAATACAAGTTCAAAAACAAGTCATGCAATAAACACAGTTCTAAAGTCAATGTTACCTAGACAGTCAGGGGGATTCAATAAACTCCGTTTAGGTTGCGCGCAGAGCCTACACTGAGTGTATTCGCGTATGTGATACCACTCATCGAACAGCATCTTGCAGCCTCGCACCATGAATAATAATGATGGGGGGCATGTGTAAGCAAGGTTTCACAGCTCACCCCTATGGCCATGAAATCTGTACACTAAATGTGAAACTGGTTAGCGCCAGTAATGTGGTCAAACAGTAAACTAATGAGGAGATAAAGGGCAACCATGTATTTTCTGAAGGATGGGAAGTATGGAACAGAAATGTATGTCATTATATATTGACTTCAGTCTTCAGTGATTTCACAATAAACCACACATTCTACAAGGACCAGGCCAAAAATATGATGCAAATATCTTGACATTCTGCAAAACTGTGGAAAGTCTATGTTTTGTGTTTTAATTTTTTTTCTTTTTTTTTTCATACCGGTGTTTGCGCGATGTGCCACTTGACATAAACATGTTTAGCTGTGCCTATCTGGTTTGCACGAAGAGCAGCAGTGCACAAACTGGATGAATGGACCACCTAAGTTGGAGGGACCCAGACATATGGACCAGTTGCATTCAATTAATAATATTGTGCATCACACAAACACACTAAGTGATGGTGTGCTACTATTAACAGTGAGAACCTTACAATACCTACTAAGATAGCAGATATCATCTCACTAACCCCGTGGCAGCAGGTGTTAAGTGTAGGTGTGGAGTGTAGATGTTCCGGGGTTCTAATACAGGGTGTGCAAATTTTATTTTACTCTTGTTGAGATTGCAGATTATAGCAATTAAGTGCAACATACAAAACTGTTTTCTCAACCTTCTTGTAGCAATAGATGTAAGTGCAAGAGAACCATTGACATGGTCCATTTGACTAGCACATTTACACAAGTGCCTGTATACCAAATAATCATGAAATTGCCATGCTTGTCACTGTTGCACATAGCTTAACATCACGCAAACAAGGTGCTCGGCATTGTGCACCCTTGCCTACCATGTTTGCGCAATGGTAAGTGATGTACAATGTTTTCAAATGTTGCAATACCAAATTTGCTCACTTTCAGTAAGCATGAGATGTGCAATATGCGGGAAACAGCAGCATATAAAATGAAATTAGCAGGAAATGCTCATTAGACATTGAGCTTGAAGTATGGCAGGCATGTCTGGAGTTGTAGAGAGGGTGTGCAATTTCGAGCGCAGTGTTGAGGTATCCAGGAGTCCAAGATTTTTGTTGGACTCCTAGCTAAGGAGCATGGGCCCAGGTTGCTGCAGCGGGACTATTCCCACTCAAAATATAAATCTGAAGCTTGGACTAGTTTTGCCAGGGCCTTAACCAGTGTGACATGTATCCCCCACACAGGTGAGCAATGCAGACATCATTTTAAGGACTGGAGGAGGAAGCGGGCTACCCTTGACCTTTGGATTGGGGAATGTGGGGCAGGGGACACCCCAGAGATGTGTAAGTATCGATTTCAGTGAGTATTTGTAAGAGTTAAAAGCTAAATATAGTCAAGACTGGAATTCATAATGGTGTTCTGTTTTTTCCACAGCTGCTGAGGAGTGAGACTGGAATGTTTGGTCTCATGCTGCTTGTCTAGTAAGAATGCAAGAAACGTGGAATGTATGCATCTGAACAGCACTGTCTAAATAGTATTTTAATAATAATAATTTGTATAGTAATTCTGTAGCTTTAAAAGTTAAGGACCTCTTAATTGGTATTTAATAGAGTTGTATCAAATTGAGCATGTGTATCCCAACTGTAAAAGAAACTATGCATGCCTTAGTCTGTAACACAAAACAATGGTGCCATATTCTCAAATAACAGTGAGCATGCATCTCTAAACTGTAAAAGGAAAGTATACATGCAGTAGGAAAAAAGAGCAGTACAGTATTTTAGTGAAGTCATTGGTTGCAGATTCAAAAACCACACTTCCCAAATGTCCAATACTGTTAGGTTTTCATCATTATTGGAATGTAACTTCATACTGCTATACCAGTGGCACAAATGAGGTGCTGTAAACTGTAGTCAGTATAACTAGAACATGTATATGTGCAATATATGCACACATCAGGGATTGGTGGCTACAATCTGTACTGCAGTGTGCCTCTATTGTAAACTGGGTAGTCTTAAAAGTAAGGAAGAAACTTGTTAGGAGTTTGTATTGTTAAATGTAAAGGTAACAAAATAGAGTCAAATAATTGTATAAACACTTTGTATGTCCCATATGAAGTTACTAATGTTGTCCCTTTTTCCTCTCACACCAATCCTTTTCTCTCTTTCTCTCTCTTTATTTTTTTTTCCGACAACAGAGCAGGGTAGAACTGTCCCACATGATCCTCCTGCCCCACTCCACCGGCTACAGCACCACTGCCCAGTACGTCTGGTGTAGAACCTGGTAGCACCCCTTCTGCCACCCCTGCATCACCTGGCTCCTCAGATAGACCTGCCTCAGAGGATAGACCCGTGGCTCCCTCTGGGAACAGTGGCAGAGGGGGTGAGTTTATCACCCATGATGAACAGCCTGGTCCCATGTTAATTCAGAAAGAGTCTAGCAAACATTTTGGACTCCTGGACACCCCATCTTTGAGCATGTAATCTCAAAAACTCTCCAGAAATGCCAGCCATGCCTATCACAGATGAAGACCAATGTAGAATGATGTTTTCCCACCAGTTGCAGTTATTGCTCTTACTGGAAGTGTGCACTTTCTGGATTTGCAACATTTAAAAGTGTTGTGTATTGCTTACTATCACACAAACACATTGAGCGAGAGTGAGCACTGCCAGGAAATGTTTGCACAATGGCCAATAGTATTAATTGAATGTATCTGGTGTATTTTTTTGGCTTTCAGAGTCCTGTCTGCTACCTGGGTGGCCCATTTGTCCAGTTTGTGCAGTACCACTCTATGTGCAAACAAAATGCACATAGCCAAAGCTGTTTGTACTAAGTGGCGTACAGAGCAAACAGTGCCCCCCTCCAAAGGAAAAAGGAAAAAAGTAGAAAACATGGACAATTAGTTAAAATGTGGAAAATCAATCTATGTCATACAGAGTAGAAACTGTTAGTACACATAAGACATGACTACATAGGTCTGGATCCCAACTCTCACTGCAGTGCACTGTTACAAAACAGGAGGGAGACTTCTCCATCTTTGCCCTACAAACACCTTTGCAACAAATACATGACATAATTCCTCATACAACCAAGTACAACTGAATGTACGCTGATATGAATGCATGGCCTGTTATTTGCAAATGTATTATATGTAATATATTTGGATGTAGTGCATTTACTGATCACACAACCTGCTATGATTATTCCTTGCAAATATGCAGCTGTATACTACCTTTCTGTGATACTTGGTCATTCATTAATTATCTGACCAGTACTCAGAGAGATGCAGTGTACAAGCTAGTCTATATCACTTACCTTAAAATGGGTGAGGATATTCAGTGGGAACAATATGGTATGTAGTTGCCATCAAATTAATGGAAGGTTGGATGCCATAAACAAGCATAGACTGTTGTTTTGTGGGTGGGGACCAAAGGTGGGTTCATCGGGTATAATGTTCTTTCAAGGGGGGTTGGAGCCAGGCTGAGCTACTGTTTGGCACAAACAAGGCTATGTCCTGTTGTTACTTTCCTTGTTTTGCATCCTGCTGGTTTGATCTTGTGAGAGTGGTGAAGCCAGAAACTGCTATGTGTCTCATTACTTTCAAACTTCTCTGTTATGATTTCCCATTTCAGATGTATTGCGCTAAAATGAGGGCATGCAGTGATCATCATTACTTTGGGGAGGTATCAATGTGTGAATCATTGAGGCCTGAGGCCTACTACTTGCCCAATGGACATATACAAGTCAAATAGCTCTGTGCTGTCACATGTGACATTAATTTCTATACAAATCTCCCACCTTGTAGTTGCTTACTGTACCAAGTAATGACATGCAAGGATGTGTCATAATATTACTATACAATACAGTACATGTTCAGGACTCACCTTGTAAATGCAGCAGTTACCACAGTGTTCATTCAGGGCTGAGAGTGATACAAGTGGTACACAGCCAATACATGGGGAGGTATAGGCTGTGGCTCTGAGTTGAGGCTGGCAGAAGTTGCTGAGTTCCTATATTGTATCCCTGTCCACCCTGTAGCACTCTACAATGTCCTTGTCCTGTATGTTGTGATAAGTTAAATGTGCCCTGAAAACTCTTCTCTGTCTCGGCCTAGGCCTATTGGTGACAGCAGCAGCAGCATTGCCTGAAGCCTGTAGCACATACATATGGAGTTAAGCAGCATCAGCTCCTAACATTCTGTCTGTGAAGACTTTCTGTATCTGTCCTCCACTACTTTTGAAATCTACAGGAAAAACCAGCATGGAGTCTAAATGGTTGCTTTATATCTTCTTGAATACCTCCAGCAGATTAGTTGATTAGCATGCAATTCAGCTGCTTATGCTGTAATTAGCATCTCTGAAACACAGCCTAGACAGATGCAGTCCATTGACAATCTACTCCATTATAAAAAGGCAAATGTGTAGCTAGTCAAATTGATGGTGAGGATACTTCTACATGTTCAGCAAAGCAAAATATTTCCAAAGCTATCTTTACAGAGGAGAATTGAACTCCAGCAGGGATGCTGTCATTGTTTACCTACATAATGCATATGCTGGAATATATTAATGAATAATGTGAAGCAAAAGCCTTATACACTGTTATCTGTATGCATTAGTTAGAAGTGTACTGATGGCATGGCCATGTTTGTCAAACCATTTTAGAGGTACAAGTGATTGGGAATACACCAAAATAGTAAGCTGTGTGATACATATCTACAAATGTTTCAGGGACAGGTCCTTTGAATGCATGTTTAGAATTTCAAATGTATTTTTCTAGCAAAATGGTTCACGTGCCTGCTCTTTAGTGGGTGGGGGGGGGGGGGCAAAGAGAAGTTCTTGTTATGTCACAAACTAGATTGGACTGTTCCTTTGGGATGGCACAGTTGAGTTACTGCTATGGCACATACAAGGATATGTTGTCCTTGCTACGCTCCTTGTTTTGCATCCTGCCTGTTGTTAGTATTTCACATATGTCATATGTGTTATGCATTTCCAGTGGCACTACTAACTGCCTGCCTTACTTATTTTTTTCTGGTAACATTTACTTTGTAGTTATGTGATAGTTATGCGTATTATCATTCTGTTGTATTTTAGGACTGAAAATGTCATTGAGGTACAGACTCCCCTTCAGTACTGCAGAAAACACAATCATAGTCGATGCTCTCCATCAACATGGTGCTTTTCTTCTTGGAAGGGGTCATCCCAATTATGCCAGAGATGCTGAGAATATGGCAGCAGATCCTTGCTAACATAAATGCTGTGGGCGGCCACAGCTATACTTAATGAGCAGGTGGCCACGGCCACTGACATGCTTATATCTGCACGGAGGCATGCAGCTGCTGTTGCCTGAGACCAGACGGTATCTGGGGGTGGGCCTGCTGCAGAACCACCTCTCACTCCCAGTGAGGAATTCCTGGTGAATATTCTGCAACAGGACAACTCACAGCAGAGTGGCCCACATTCTTCTCAGTCCCAGGAAGAGCTTCCAGCTACGCTTTGTTATATGACCAGTTCAATACTGTTGTATGGTAAAACTATTGAAATAAAAGTTACTTCTGTGTCACGTGTTTTTTTGGGGGGGGAATTGAGTATTAGTACAGTGATAAGCTCAGTTTGGAGTTCCCAGCCACGTTCTTGTTAAAGTAACACATTGTGCTGATTGAGAGGAGTACATGTAGTACCACCTGTCTTACTGTTAAATGTGATGTTGGCCTCACCTCTTGCTTAACTTATTTCAGGACCATCAGGAATCCAGCAATGTAGACCTTCTGCAGATGGTAAGCCAAATCAAGCTATTTCAGTATTGCAGATCAATTTCTAGAAATATAATGTGCCATTTTAGGCCTGTTGTGTGTATTGCTGTACTGTCTGTAATACTGGTAGCACTGTTAGTTGTTTAGCATATATTACACCACAGTAGTGCAGGTACTAATGTATGCCTCTGTTTCTCCCTTTTTATGACAGGTGATCATGACAGTCGGAGTGTGGGGCCCTGTGCCACAAAATGTCAGTGTCTCATCAGACACTGATGATGATGGTGGCAAGACTGTGGCACAGTCGGGGAGTGCAGAGGTTGAATCTGACATAGAGGTTGATATGCAGCCATCCCTTTATTTTTTCCCAGACACAGCCATTAGGCCTATGCCTACCCAGTGTGCTGAACCCACAGATATAGGACAGATGGTGGGCAATGATATTGAGCAGGGAAGTGTGGCTACTGCGGCTTCAGTGCCTGTTGAATCTGGCTGAAGCCAAAGTGTTGGCAAGGTGCCATGCAGGAGGGTTGATAGGGGTGCTCAGAGGGGACCTCTTGTTTTTCATGCACTTGCTGTAGGTTTCTCTTCCAGTGTCAAGCAACATATGTTTAGGGCCATCATGGAGCCACAGGCACATTCAGAAAGGCACTCCAGTCAAATGTTCAGGGTTGCGGATATGGCACAATCTGACATGCGTGACTGCCTCCACTGTGTCTCTGATTCCCTGGATCACATGAATGACACATTGGAACAAGGGGTGTCTGTGAGGGACTAAGGGGTGTATTTCATGGAATGAGCAGTGTCTGCGATGGAACATCTGCTGTGTGGGGAACAGCCTCCTCATGGGTGTAGGTCAGCCACAACATTGCATAGAGCCAACATATCCATTCCCGATCATGATCCCATAGTGGCAGTACTTCCGCTGGTCTATCAGGAGTGTGCTGTCCACACCCAGATGTGGCACCCCATGGGGTCGTGACCCTAGACGTTCCTGTAGAGGGAGCATATCCAACAGATATCAGTCATGCTCAGGTAGCAGCACTTCATCTGATCTTGGGTGTGGAGGTGCCAGTACAACTCCTGGCAGAGACAGTTCTCATGGTAAGGGGGCGACTACAATGAACTGCCACCTCTACCATGCATGGCTCACACCTGTCCAATACACTAAGACATAGAGCTAGCACTGAGCTTGGCTGTGTTCATGCAGGCTCACACACCACTTTCACATGGAGGGCCCCTATATATATATATATATATATATATATATATATATATATATATATATATATATATATATATATATATATATCACACACACACACATATATATATATATATATATATATATATATATATATATACACACACACACAGCCTGTCTGCTTCCCTTTCTCCCTCACACACACTCACCAAGCTTTTGTGTCAGCCTAGACCTACTGCCCCCCAGCACTCTGTGGAAGTGATGACAACTGTGCCATATCCCTGTCTTCTCCTTTTGGATTCAGGGATACAAAAGCTTTGTGTCTGATGCACAATATGCATAACTACATTAGTGCCTAGTACATCTGCATTTGTGTTGTTGAACTGATAATTATACCTGTCAGTTATATTTGCCTTACCAAATGATACAGTGGATAGCATCATCATGAGAGTACTTTCTAGTGCACTCTGTTGTAAGGGTTGTGAAGTCAAGAACTGTAGTATGTGTCATTACTTTATAACCTTTCTGTTTAATGTTTTCCAGCATGTTCATATGGTGCACATCATAAGACATGCCACCACATTTGGATCACAGGATTGTATGACAGCACTGTAGTCAAACTCAGAACAGTAATACAGTATAAGTCTCTCTTTTGCAGGAACCTCACCAGACACATGCAGCAACTGGACAGACCACAGGGCTTTCTCATCAAGATAACACAGGGCCTGCTAACCATAACATGATGTATGTGGGTATATTAAAAGACATGTCAATGTCATCTGTCTGGTATCACATTACATTGTAACTGTTATTCTGAGCCTATTACTTTAGTTTTAGACACTTGGGCATCAGGTCAGTTGTCTCACATTAAGAAGGTTTGTAGTCTACACTCAGGTGGGAGGAGAGGGTAGCCTCTGCCCTTCTGAGCTGGGAAGTTCTGCTTGCATGCTTATTGTGGCTGTTCTGTTTGTTATGGTTTAAGCATCTGGCCCTGAAACCACTTATTTTACATTAGGAAACTTTATGATGTAGACTTGTGGCAGGGGAGGATAGCCTACAGTCTTCTACGATGGGAATTGCTGGTTGAAGGCTTATTTTGTCTGTTATTCTGAAAGTCCCTTAGTTCTGGTTTAAGCACTTGGGATGCAGACCACTTACTTGACACTTGGAAGGTTTGTTGTCTACACGCTTGTTGGAGTATTCTACTGAATTGCTGCTTTATTTAAACTGTTTGTGCTTCTGTTGTGATTGCGATATTATGCACTTTGGATTTGTGGTACTTCTGCATTTTACAGCATCAGCTCAATTCAGACTTTCTGAATCTAGACTGTTTGGTATCATTGGAACACTAAAACCAGCCCTCTTCCATTAAGATGGCCCCCCTACACCCTTGTGGCAGAACTGTGCAATCAAGAACCCATCTGAGTTGGGTATTGCTGGAATAAGGCTCACTGTTGGCCTTTTCTTTTGCTTACTTGTTTAAAATAGTTTACCTTCACTTGTATTCCAGCATTGTGTTTTGGGGTGTTTGCACTCAGTTTACCATAGCTGCTCAGAGCTTGCACTGCTGCCCTGTGAGCAACTGAGTTGTGCATTTTGAAAGATTGACTAATTTTTGTAAACCTAGCCCTCCATTAGAATAAACACATTGTGTTAGTCTTACACCAAAACCTGGGCCATCTAGCCCACTCCTCACTAGTTACTATAGTATATACCCTCCATAATGAATGGACAGTGTCCCACTATTTCTCCAGGCAGCCTGATTTACAAGGGCATCCTGAGGCAACAGAGCAATTGCCTCATGTATACTGACAACCAGTTACTGCTAAAACCAACTAATACAACATGTGAGAGCTATATCTGTACTATGAAACTGGAATCAGTTCCCTCACATAACAACAAACCAGATATAAAACATGTTGTCAGCACACACAAATTCACCTCTTGCACATAAGCTCAAAACACATAAACCCACATACATGGAGGTACTTGCTGGAAACCTAACTAAATATCAGAAACCTCCCAAGTGCAGACCCCAAAAGAATCCACTACACATAATAATACACACACCAGTGTCTCAGCCAATGATCCCCACAGCCAAAACACCTCAAAACCAAATGTGTTGCTCATAAGCAACTCCAGAGTGAGACACACAAATGCCCCCCTCACCAGGCTGGGCAAGGAGAAGGCCACAGTCAGCTGTCTGTCAGGTGGCAGGGTCCATCAGATCACACACATGCAGTCAACCCTCTCAACAACAAATACCATTATGACTCTGTCATAGTGCATGTTGCAGTGAATGACTGGAGATGTATCTCATTGTACTATATGAAGTTGCTTGCCTCCTCCACCCATAATGGCCTTTTTGGCAGTGTCAGAACAACTAAAGTCCCAATGTAAAAGAATCAGGTCTATATTAGAAAACTGAAGTTTGAAAACATTGAATGTTCTAATATCTAACCCAAAACAGCGAACGTTGAAAATAGCGAAGCTGCAGAACACCAAATTTTTTCCTAGGGAAGGAATTCGGTTGGCCATTTCTGTGGCTTCGCTATTTTCAGCACTGTGGTGGAAAGTTACAGGTTGAGTTCAGATAAGTGTGCGATTGTGCGGACGTTAGGGTTAGGGCGTGGGTGAGGTGAGTGTGCGATAGTGATGGACCTTAGAGTTAGGGTTTGGGTTAAGGTAAGTGGATAGATAGTAGTGTATGTACGGTTTAGTGTAGGGTTAGAAGTAGGGTTTTGTGAAGTGTATATGTGTGGATTATTTATTTTGGTGTGCTTGCATTGTGTGTGTGTTTTCTTGGAACAATGACTTTTTTTCCCCTGGGAAAAAAATCGCTGTTCTAAGCCTTCGATGGTTTTGCACTTTGAGGTTAGAAGCTTGAACATATGGTGTTCAAACTTCTGCCGTTTCGTTGAAGTGATATAGACCCAAAGAATCCACTACATACAAACTGAAGGTTATGCTACTTAATGCAAGGACTGTAAATCTGAAACTGCACTCACTGGAATAACTCCTTACCTTGTAAGATGACCATGTCTGTGCAGTCATACAGACATGGTTCAAGGCCGCAGAGAGCACCCTGGCTATGCAAGGGTACAATGCCTTCCACATGTTCACACATTGAAACAAGCATGAAAGAACAAAATGAGGAGGTGTATACATCTTCAGTAAATACAAATACACTGCAAGACTGGTCAAAGAGTATGACTCCTTAGTGCTACTCCAAGTCCAACTAACTGTATGTAAACCCCCCTTTCATATCATTGTTAGCTACAGGTCCTCCACCATGAACCACAAGTACTACTCTGCCTACTTGGACCTAATTGAGTCACTTACTAGACAGCCAAACACCCTGGTCATGTAATTTTCAACTATCCTTCCACCAATTTCGAGTCATATATGTGCACAAGCACACTCACCCTAAGGTTCCTGGACTTTGTTAATACACATGCTGTGTAACAGATAGTCTACACCCCCACAAGGGGCATGAATGTCCTAGACTTAGCACTGACCAACATATTGTTTTTCTGCATTAACCCCTATGTGTTGGCCCTTCTGGTCAGGTCAGATCACAATTCAGTGTCATTCACGTTCACAATCATACCCGATACCTCCTCAGGAGAAGAAGGGATAAAACATTTATCCAAAGCAAATTTTAGGTTCCAAACCAATGCAATAAAGAGTTGCAAACCCCCTACTACCACTGTCAACAATGACTGCTATACAGACGTGTACACAAATGGCCTGTATGAACAGTTGTACAAATGTATAGAGTCGGCTGAACGTGAATGGATAAAAACAAGTTCCTCACAGAAATCAATATACCCTGGTGGGCATCAAGCATACATAGGTTATACAACAAGTTGAATAAAGTAATGTCTAAGAACAATTAGGAACTGACTCAGCAGAAGAAGGACACCCTCCATAGCTTGAGCAAGGAAATTAGCTATCTTGAAAAGTTAAAAACATAAACCACCACTGTGTATGAGAGAACAGAGCTCTTTTATTATAAAAATAAAAAAACATACAAACGGTAAGCGCTTTCACGACTAATGTCGCTTCTTCAGACCATTAAAAAATATATAGCCCAAATCATTTTTAAATACATGCCCCATTGAGAAAACATCCAATAAAAATCATACCTCAATTAAAATGTAGTCAGACAATTGACAGTGCATACTAATGATCCCAGATGGTTGTGTACCAATCAAATACCATCTTGAAACAATTTAACCAATCAAACTCTTTAAAAACCTTTATACTGAAAGGAGCAAAATATCAATCCTACAAACTCAATGCAGCATTACCAACCAATCAAATCCTGTAACTGAGCATATCTGCCAATCAGAGGTGAATAATAAAACACTGCATATTCATGCCTACACCAAGTAGGCATTGTAAAGCTCATAGAACAATTGTAAGAACAGAACAATCCATCTTTACTAGGTTTGAGTGAGTGCAGCAAGGGAACTCCTTACATATTCAAATATTCTCACATTCAGAAAACCATATGTAAATGGCTGTCATGCTTGCTGTTTCAAAAATATAATCCTGTCCAACGTGGTCAGATCACCACATTCACATATCTAATGAAAAGCCTGCAACACATGTACAAATGCTGTTTGTAAGCTGTAAAGGCCTTACACTCAGAACCTAATATATCTATGTCATTAAAACAATTCTAGGGAAGCTATGCCACATTCCTAGCCAATCGGGATATTTCTCAATGTCTTAGAACGTGAAATCTGAACAAAGCCATATGTAAAAGTGGGAAAAAGGCCCAAAAATAGAGACAATATTTAAATATTGCTCTTACAAACTTAGAAAGTTGATAGAATAACAGGTTTTGCATTAGCATGAATTTTCTGAAGGGTATGAAGTCTGAAACTTAAATGTCTGTCATTATTTTCTAACTTCAATCTTTAATGATTTGCCACTAATTTGCAGGAAAACCACAATTTTATGAAAAACAGACCAAAAATATGCGGCAAAAATCTGGACATTCTGTGAAAATCTGTACAGTTGAGAGGTATGACTGATTCGGGATGTGTATTTTTGAATATCCACCAATCAAAATTAGGTATAGGAAAACAGCACTTGATCTTACTTGCTCTGAGTGAGCACTACATCTCACTTGGAGACAATGAAGAAACTATACTTCTCAATCAAAATCAGCCAGCAGGATTGCTCAGTTACTTAAATCAGTCTATTTTTTTTCATTTATCAAATCACTTAGTACATAAGTATTACAAAAATATCAATATATCCACTGTACAACTAAAACGACCACTTTCATACATTTAGACAGGGGCTAAAGACTCACATTTGACTAATGCCTAAAAACTGTAACCCATGCATTTAAAATATCTCACATCAATGGCTGCAAGTTCTAAATAGCCTAGATCATCTACCAACAGTGTTTACTAACTAGATATAGTATGTCATAAACTAAAAACTAAAATTAATGTTGACATTGGTAAGCCAAGGGACTTAGAATTAGTGCTGAAAGTCAGCAAAGTTGAACTACATATGCCAATACTGGCATTCTATGATCCTTCAATCACAGAACTTGTCTAACCTTGATTGCCTCATAATTACACGTGTTTATTAAGGTAATACCCAACAGACTCTATTGTTGTAAACAGCTCGCAATCATCTGTCTTAAATGGGAAGGGGCATACTGAATGTATAACACTAATTGGAATATAAAACCATACCACCTATCAGGTTCCACCATTAAAGTAGGGTGTCTGTTGTCCAGTGTCAAGCGCAAACAATATATCATATGAAATAACCTAGCAAAATTTAAAATATAAATATTCATCCAATCAGAATGACGATATATGAAAAAGCCATCACTATCGTACTGCAAGTGCCAAACGAAGGACTATTGACCTGCGATGACAAAACACTTCACTCTAGCAGCCAAAAACCACAAACATGAAAATATAAAAAAACAGCATTTTAAAGATGGCAACATCAACAGTGTCTGTTGAGGACAAGATAATAGTGTTCCACAGGCTGCTGTAAAAGGCTCAATGTAAAGTCCAACAGCTCTCCTCACAGACACACACACACCAACTACCCCCATCTGGCTGCAGTGAGAATAAAACCCCTACCTAAGTACACAAACTACAGAACACAGGAATTAATGCAAGTGCCTCTCAAGTCTGATTTGGAGTGCATCAGACAACACTTTAAAGATGATGACATCAGCAGTGTCTGTTGAGGACAAGATAACTGTGACCTACAGGCTGCTGTAAAAGGCTCACTGTAAAGCCCAGCAACAGCTAACACACACCAACCCCCCATTTGGCTGCAGTGAGAATAGAACCCCTACCTAAGTACACAGTCTACAGACCACAGTACTTAACACATGCGCCATGGCACAAGTCTGATTTTGACAGGACTGCAGGTGAACATATAGTAGATGCCATTGACAGGCCATGTGGGGGACAAGAAGCTGGGAGGCCTGTATAGGTACACTGCTTCATAGTGTCATCTGAGGATACTAATCTAATAGCAGTAGGCTGTTTGGAAGCCTAGCTGTGTAACAACACAAGTACCCTTATTGAGCATACTTGGCTGTTTGAGTTTTGCAAAGCAAGGCTGTGAGCACCACCTAGTGGCCCTGTCCATGAGTGAGCATACAACATTATATATAACTCATTGTATTTTGATTGATGTGTATGTAGACAAAGTAATGAGACCCCAGGGTTGTTAGTTAGTGCATATTCAGTGTGGTTGGGGGGGGGGCAAATGGATTTATTGTAAATATATGACATATAATTATATTGTGCCCTTAGTCTGCAATGTTTCCACATGTACTTTTATGTCATACAAAGGAACAGGACCATAAACATCAACAATAAAATATATATACAATTCCATAGTGCAATGAGCATTGCATTTGCGCGATAGTTAACAAGGTGGACATGCATGCGAGATTGTCCTGTTTGTGAGTAGGGAAGCAGTGCACAAACACAAGCCGCATTGCTAATCCTTGTTACTATACCCTGGTCCCATCTGTACTCCAGGCTGGCTTTCTGCGATGGCTAAGAGCATTAATTGAATGTATCTGTTTTCTATTTTTGGGTGTCTGCTTTCTAGACAATTTGTTTTTTCCCTCTTTCAGCACTGTTGTTCATAGGTATGTACTAGGCTAATGGCCCTAGAGCCTTTACAAGTCTAGCCCCAAAAAAATTGTCCAGGCATCTTGCCACCCAATGTTAGTTCACAGTCCCCATATCCAGTAGTGCAACTGGAATGATCCCTGGAGTGAACTTTCTGTTACCCATCCACTTGTCAAGATTTCCTCTTGAAGAGAGCAATTGAGGTGCTCTGCTTGACACAAATGGGAAGCTTATTCTAGAGTATAAGCAGTCTTTGGAAGATGAACCTGTCCCTCCAGCATGTTCTGTTAATTGTGGTAATGAGGTTGTGATCTCTGGAGTATGTGGTGCAGGGGGATTGGGATTTCTTTAGGTGTAGCATTTCAAGCAGGGCTGGGTTGGACATGGCTTTGTAAGTCAAGCAGAGATCACCTCTAAGTAGATGATAAGACACTGAGAACAGCTGAAGTTTCTTGAGTCTGTCCATGTAGGACATGTGTTTAAGGCCTAGGATCCTTTTTGTGAGGTACTTTTGTGACCTCTCCAGCTGTTGTAGGTGTCTAGTCAGGTACATGCCAAATGGAGCGTTATATTCGATGATTGGTCTAATGAGGTATGAGTAGAGAGGGATGATGACCTCTTTCTTCCTGGATGTGAAACCTTTGGTTATAAGATGTGCCATGTAGAAGGACTTTCTGACCACAGTGGCAATGTGGTGGTTGAAAGTGAGGTGGCTGTCGACCTAGGTGCCCAGATCTCTTATGGCCCCTTCAGTGTTCAGTGGGCTCCTATCAATGTGGTAATTCGTGGAAAATGAGTTTTTTCCAATGGGGATAATAACACATTTTTGGCGTTAAGCTTCAGGCCATGGTTCTGACACCAGTCATTGGTCTCAGAGTGGCCCTTTTGTAGGATATCTGCATCATTTTGGAAGTTGATAATGACTCCTAGCTTGCAGTCATCAGTGAACTTGGTGAGCCAGAGGCCTTCTGCGTTGGCCTGGACATCTGAGAAGTAGATGCCAAACAGGAGAGGGCCCAGGACCGAGACCTTTGGGACTCCACTCATGACTGATCAACAGTCTGACTTGGAATCCACAACTTTCACTCTGTGGGTCCTGTCTGTGAACTAATTTGCAACCCACCTTGTGATGTAAGGATTGATGCCTAGTTTGGTGAGTTTATCAATGATACCTAAGTGGGGAATAGTATCACAGGCCTTGGCCAGGTCAAGGTAGGCTGTATGCACTGCCTTACTCTCATCCACAGCCTTGGTGACTGCCTCAAAGAAGTCAACCAGGATCAGCAGGCAGGATCTCCCCTTGACAAAGCCAAATTGTGTTGGGTCAAGAGTTTGGAGATTGCCTTTGCTTCATGCAAACAAGGTAAGCTTATCTAAACTGTTTTTTTTTTTTTTTTGGGACATGGCACATCACATAAAAGTGGAATTTAAAGAAGACAAAGAGGAAAAGATAATAAAAGCAAGGGACACATATGCAAAATATGTAAAAGCATAGTTAAACTGATAGTACACATCATACATTTCTACATGTCGGGATTTGATCCCTCATACCAATACAGCTTCAGAAAACAGGAGGGATGCCTTATTCCTCTTTGCTACACAAACAAATTTGCATCAACAAAATGAAGTCATTCTTCACACAAACAACTGCATCAGAATGTAGACTGCTATCTAGGCATCAGCTGTGATTTGTACAGTTAATTCTCTTATATTTGGACATTGCCAATCATGAGCGGACAGGTGATCCGCTGTGGCGACCCCTAACTGGGAAAAGACGGAAGAAGAAGATTATATTTGGACATGGAGCAGTTAGTGATCACACAACCTGTCATAATTATGCTTACAAATATACAGCTCTGTCTTACCTTTCTGTGTTTCTTTGTCATTCATCAGTTATCTAATACATACAGTGTGTATAAGCCATTCTATATCATTGGTCTTAACATGTGAGAGGATATTAACTGGGAATAATATGATATGTAGTCCAGGTTGGATGGCACAAATATGCATATACTATATTTTTGGGGTGGAGGCAAAACTCAGTTACTGTTATGACACAAACAAGTCTGAAGTCTGAAACTGCAATGTGTATCATTACTTTCTAACTTCTCTCTTTAATGATTTACCAGTACAAATGTATGATGCTAAAATGAGGCCATGCAGGGACAATCAGTATTCTTTGGAGGTATGATGGTGTAAATATTCCATGCCTGAGGTCTACTAATTACTAATGGACAAATATAAGTAAAATAATTTTATGTTGTCACATGTTAAGGTACTTTCTCTACAAATCCACCACTATTTACTTGCTTACTGTACCAAATTAGGAAATACAAGGATATGCCATAATATTATTAAAGAATACACTCTAGGTCTAGGACTTACCTTGCAAATGCAGCAGTTAACGCACCTTTATTTCAGGGCTGACTCTGTCTGATACAAGCAGTACACAGCCAATATACGAGGAGGTAATGGTTGTGTGAGTTGCCTGGCATCAATTTTACTGTATGTATGTGAGTAGGAGAAAGACATTAGGTCCCTAGATGGTCACTGAATGTGCTATTCATTGTCTCTAAACCAAAGGAAGAGCATACTGAGCACACCTATGTCTGCCTACAGGGACAGCAACCAAGGGTTCCTTCTCTGAGTCCTCCTCTGATTGTGGCTGTAGTGATCTAGGCATTGGTAGGGGGGATGTGTGTCCCTTCCCCTTGCTGATTCTGCTGCAGATCTTTCCACAGGATCAGATTTTGGAGCATAGCAACTACTATGAGTATTTGTGGACATGTGCATGGATTATACTGCAGGCTCCTCTGGATGTACCTAGCCACCAGAACCATTACTTTGTAAGCCCAAACACATGCTCTGTGATGTTTCTAGCTTGAGCATGTGCCTCATTATGGCATTCTTCAATGAGTGTGTGTGCACTTCTGATGGGTGTCATCAACCACAGTTCCAGGGCATAGCCAGCATCCCCAAGTAAATGGCCCTGTGGGATGTCTCCCCTAGCAAACATCTGGTACAGCTGTGATGTGTGCCAGATATGTGAGTCATGATAACTGCCATGGTTGCCAGCAGACACAATCAAGATAATTCCCTGGGCATTACACATGACGTGGCAGTTGATGGAGTGGTATCCCTTGCAGTTAATGTAGATTCTATCCTGCTCACCAGGTAGTGCCTTAATGTGAACTTGAGTGCAATCTATTGCACCCAGTACGTCAGGGTAGTGTGCTACACAGTAAAACAGTTCCATATTGCTGGTGCTTTTTTCAGAAATACAGGGGAAAAATATGTGCTCGCTGGCATTATAAGCATAACTTCCAGAAACTGGTGGAGGATCCTGGAGGCTGATGCCTGTGACATATCCATTATGTCTCCAGTTGGTCTTTGAAAAGTACCAGTAGCTAATATTCTAAGGGCTGCACACACACTAGTTTCCAAGAGATGGGCTCCCCTTGGTTGGCTCTGGCTCTGACTGAGGTGAGGGTGGCAGAGCTCACAGAGGTCTTGTAATGTGTCCATATCACCCCATTGTGCTCTACAATCTCCAGCTCTTGTAACATCTGAAAAGTTACCCTGGGCCTGAGCACACTTCTCCTTCTTGGCCTAGGCCTATTGTCAGCAGCACCAGCAGCATTGGCTTCAGCCCCTAGCACATACAGATGAAGAATAGCTGCAGTAGCCCCTAGCATTATGTCAGTTAAAATGTCCTTGTCTCTATTCCAGTGGTATTGAAGTATTAAGGAAAAAGTAAAATGGAGGCTACATGGATGCTCTGTGCATTGTTGAATAGCTCCACCATTTTGTATTGATGGATTAACATGCAATTCACCTGCTTATGCTATAACTAGCATATATTAAACACACCTGTTGCTTGCTCATTAGTGCTCCATGCACATCTTCGCATAAGTAAGATAAGCATTGGCAAAATTTATATTTTGTCCAGTCTCATGATATCAAGCACACATGGACCATAAAAGTGAAGGAAAGTTGCACACCCTGTAGTTGCACCTATGACCATCTATATTCCAGTCCTAACATGTATATGTATTGCCACAGGAATAGTTACATAACCTAGAGAAATCTGCCATTCATTCCTCTGTTTCTCATGGTTGTGCTAAATGCCGTATCGTGCAAACAATGGCAAAGTAAAAATAAAATTAAACTGGACAGAGACCACACATTTTAACAACCAACTAAAGAGAATGACACACAGCTTGGGAATTGTGCACTGCTTACATGCACTTTTACCTTTCACAGCCCTACATGTTCACTTCTGCAAGTGTAACCTGACATACCCCCCTGATGTCAGCATTCACTGCTGCCATGCATTCAACACAAACACTGTGGAAGTGCCTACATGAAGTGAACATCCCTACACAGTTACTCTTTTCTGAGATTCAACAATTCTAATGTGTTTTGATCTCATTTGCATCTTCACCATGCTGACAGCCTGGAATCTATACAGTTAGTAACCATTTAGGCAGGGAAACTGCACGGGAGCCCAAGTTGTAACAGAGGAATACATGTTTTAATAAAATGGGATGGAATTCATCAGCTACATCCTGCATATGCATACATTAAGGTATAATACTCTGTTTCCTGGAAGTTTACACATTTCAGCAGTCTGCATTACTTACAAGTATATTCTTCATTTGGTGGTGAGGGAGGGAAGCTGCATTTATGTCATGGCACTTAAAAATGAATTATGATTGTTACACTGATTTTCTAGCATCCACCCTATGTAATTAGATCAGAATATGTGTGGTGTTTCATGTTAAAGGCAGTTCTGTACAGATGTAAGAGCTTTTACTTTCTTTGTTTCCATGCAGACTCCTTTTTGTAGCTGTATTTAAAAAGTTTTGCAATGCACGGCCAACATGAACTACTTGGTTGCTTTAGAGGTTGTTGAATAACTCTACTGTGTTTATTTGCTTCATTAACATAAAATTCAGATACCTATGCTGTGATTTGCATGCTACAAAAGTTTCAGTGTTTGCGAGTGAGTGCACGCCACTATGTGAAGTTTACTGAATCTAAAGCTTTTCACAGCTATGTAAGCATCGCACAGTGAAATGCACATGGCCAACAATAACCATTAAGGAACAGTTGGCACATCAACTTTCTTTTCTCAAGTTGTAATGACCAAGGCCCTCTCTAATATTGGGGTTACTTTCTCTAAAATTAAAATTTTAAACTCATGCACAGAATATTGAGAAATGTGTCTAAGTAGTGCATTAGTTGTCCTTTGTTTTCTGATGTCATAAATGTGTTCATAAATCCATTCCTTGAGCAAGGGCTCAGTTTTTCCAACATAAAAACTGGTCCAGTTTTGACAGAGGGCAGTGTATATTACACCTTTACTAATGCAATTGAGTTTATCTTGTATTATATACCTTTGCCCATTGATTTCAAATTGGTCACAAACTTTTCTAAATTTACAATAATTACAATGACCACATTTTAACATATTATTACATTTGGAACTTGTAGGTCTCTGCAGCAAGTTTTTTACGTTGGCCCCTGTGAAAGAAAAAAAAAGAAAAACAGTTGAGACATGTAGTGTAGAATGATCTGCATATGTCGGAGAAAGAGGATGTGAGTATATGGTCAGTGTGCATGACTAAACTTTTGACCATGTCAGCAGATTATTTTAAGCAGTAAAACAATATAATTCCGCATGTCCAGGAATGTGCAAAATACAGCAAATATACTAATGTATCTACTTCATTGTTCACAATGACTTACTGAGAAAATTACATTTATGCTTCCAATAAAGTATCAATATTATGCTTGATCAGTAATTTTTCTCCTCTCGTGAGAATGTTGTGAGTGTAACAAATATAATTCTCTTCTAAGGAAAATGACATGTAATTAATATAGTAAAACATAATAATATCTTAATGTATAAATGTATTGAACTGTATTAACTCTGATTAGTTGATGATAGTGGTCTGTCTGATAAATGCTATTAATTCTGTTCTGAATTTCTATAAACTGATCTGAATTTATTAATTCAGAACGACACACTTATTATTGCTGGGTCTCTACACACGTGTGTTATAATAAATTTTGAAGCTCTATCAAGACGGTTTAATTATTGAATTCATTTTTATTTCCTTAACACCCCTTTTCTGTACAATTTTCTAGGCTTCTCCCCCATTTTCCTTCATGTTGTTTTGTTGTCACTAAAAATAGATCAATTCTTGTCTAATTTCTAAAAGTCTTTTTATAATGTTACTTTCACTATTAAATGTATTGATAAAATAATTTTGATATAGTGTAGTAGTACTAGTGTCTTGCCTCAAAGTTTACTGGGGACAAGTGGTGGCCCTCATTTTGGGGGGCTAGAATGGGTATAAAGTGATTACTATCTCTCTTATTAATCACTTCAAATGTCAGGTTGTAACCATAGATTCAGGGTAACCTCTCTTTAGAAACATTGTTTCAGTTGCAAGTATCTTAAAATTAAAGGCACTGTCTAGATAACATTGAGTTTAGAATTGTGTTTATTGCATAACTTATTTTTGAACTTGTATTCTGAACAAGTGCTACATAATTTTTGCAGTTCCAAGTGCTAGGAAGCATATTGTTTCTTCTGACTATGGCACCTATTTTAGCAACAATATATATATATATATATATATATATATATGGATCTAGGATGATTCACTGAAAGCACATTTTACTGAATCACATTTCACTGAAATATTCCTAAATATAATAGTAAATTAGTGGCGGGCTTTGCCCCCCCCCTAACTATTTATACCAACTCCAGGGTCACACCACAGTGGGGAGAAGGACATGTATGTTTCTTTCAGTGAAATGTGCTTTCAGTGAATAGTCCTAGACCCATATATATGTGTGTGTGTATGTGTGTGTGTAAATATATATATATATATATATATATATATGTGTGTGTGTGTTTATATATATATATATATATATATATATATATATATATATATATATATATATATATTCAAATATTTTTATTATATTTTATTAGACATTTTAACTGCATTTAGTAAATAGTAACGAATAGGACAGAATATATTTATACACACAGTTTTTGATATTCATGCATTTTGTTATATATTTTTATGATTTTTGAGAATATTTATTATTTTACTTAATGGGTTTACTAGTGTTTTATCTTTTTTAGGTTAAATTCTGTATAAAGAGCATTTCACTTTGAATCACAGAAGTTAGGTGAACATGTGACTTTTGGAGGGCTATTTAAATGCCTGATTTTTTTTAACTTGTATTTTTATCTGATGAAGTCTTGTAAGTAACAGGACAAAAACGCTTATTCTATGGTATTAAAGTAATTTATGCAGAGCCTTTTTTCAATGGTTGTGGCATTCTTTATGCTACTTGGGCTTCTACCGTGATGCCATTATTCCTTTGTCTGTCCCATTGCGTGCATCCTGCTACCCATCTCAGGCACTTCATCTCCATTACCTTTAGCTTCCCCATTCTTCACTGTCTAGATTTGTGTACCCTATAGAAGCACTGGTCACACTGTTTTGTACACCTTTCTTTTCAGCTTATTTGGCATTCTTCCTACACACACAAACACACACATACACATACACATATATACACACACACACACGCGCGCACACAAACACACACACACACACACACACCAATCCTGACACTCTGTGCCATTTGTTGTATCCGCCTGATTCTAGCTTTGACCTCCTCATTCAACTTCCCTTTACCTCAGTCACTTCTCCCAGTTCCTCTGTTTCCTGCTATCTCAATTTTCAGCCTCTTCTGCCATGATAGTTGTCTTGCCTGTAATCAGCTTCATCTCATACACCATAAGTATTGTATTCTGTTCCCTTATTATCTGCTGAAGTTTCAGTTCCAAGTTTGCTTGTAGTGTCTCACATCATCTGCATATAGCAGTTTTGTTGATACTGTTTGCTAATGTAGTAAGTCACCAGTAAGAACAGCAGTGGGGTCAGTGTTGAACTGTGGTGTACATCCAGTCCTACTAGGGACAGCTATGTGAACCTGAATACTGTTCTTACTTGTGTCATTTGGTCCTTGTACATAACATACGCTAATTCTACCAATGTTTCTGGTATGTAGAACCATCATAGGATTGAAGTCAGCCTTCTTGGTACCTTGTCATATGCTTTCTCCAAGTCTAAGAAGCCCAGTTGGGCTTTCATCTCTAGCATTTTCTTCAATGTCCTACTCACTGCAAACATTGGGTCATTTGTGCTACATCCTGATCTGAATCTGAACTGCTTATATTCCATCTTACTTTCTATTACTCTGAGTACTTATCTGTCTCCATCTCCAGTACTTTCATGCAGTGTAACATGAATTTGATGCCTCTATATTGCACACAGTTATGAATATCCTCTTTGCTCATATACACTGGCAGTAGTATGCTTATTCTTCATCTGAGGTATGCCTTTCTCCCCATACTATTATGAGTACTCTTTCTTCCCTAACTCACACAGCATCTTGATCATATCTGCCATGACCTCGTCTAAGCCTGCTGCTTTCCATGACTTTGTTTACCTTAGTGTTCTTACTTCTTCTAGGGTAAGCTGCTCTTCTTTTTTTATTATGGGTTGTTTATAGGGGCAGTGCAACTTCTGTTTTTTTTTTTTTTTTTCATTCAGAAGGTGCTGGAAGTACTTCTTCCACCAGCCTTTGATATCTTGTGGAATGGTTTGCAGGTTGTTGCTAGCATACCTCTCAACTGTCCAGATTTTCACAGAATATCCAGATTTTTGCCATATATTTTTGGTCTGTTCCTCATAACATTTGTCATGACCTACTTTTCAGTTTCAGACTTCATATCCTCGAGAAAAATGCATGCTAATACAAATCCATTATTCCAGCAACTTTCTAAGTTTAAAAGGCCAATATTTAAAATCTATCCCTATTTTTGGGCTTCTGTCCCCCCACCCCCCATTATTTTAGGTTTTGTCCAGATTTCATGCACTAGAAGGTTGAGAGGTATTGTTACTAGCATCTCTTATGAATGGTGTCTGACTCCCATCTTTGTCTTTCCGTCTAAGCCTTGAAACTTAATAGAATGTCATTGTACAATCTGCTAAGTCACTTTCCAGAGTGTGTGTGTGTGCAAGAAATAAGTACACGAGGTGTGTGTGTGTGTATGTATAAGAAGTAGGTAGGTCTGTGTGTGTTTGTGCATAAGAAGTAGGTGTGTGTGTGTGAGTGAAATGTCCAGATTTTTGCAGAATGTCAAGATTTTAATCGCACATCCGTGTTCTGTTTTTCATAAAACTGTGTTTTTTTCTGACAATCCCTGGCAAATCATTGAGGATTAACACCACAAATAATGACAGACATTTGAGCTTTAGACTTCATATTCTTCAGAAAGTTCCTACTAATGCAAAACTTGTTGTTCTATCACCTTTCTAAGTTTGTAAGAGCAATACTTAAAATGTGTCCATATTTTTGAACATTTGTCCCCCATTATCTGTGTCTTTGTCCAGATTTCTTGCTCTAAAAGGTTGGAAGGTATGGAGGAGGGTCTAAGAGGAAGATAGGGGTGTATGTGTGAGTGTGTAACACCTTTCAACTGTACAGATTTTCACAGAATGTCCAGATTTTTGCCTTATATTTTTGGTCTGTTCCTCATAATTTTTTTTTTTTTTTGAGAAATCATCGGAATGATCTAAGGATTAAAGTTACTAACTAATGGCATGCATTTGAGTTTAGTTTCAGACGTCATATCTTTTAGAAAATGCAAACACAAATCCTGTTATTCCAGCAACTTTCTGAATTTATAAGAGCAATATTTAAAATGTGTCCCTAGTTTTGGGCCTTTGTCCCCCCCATTATGATAGGCTTTGCTCAGATGTCTTGTGCTAACAGGTATGGTGGGTGTGTGTGTGTGTAAGAGATAGGCAGCATACCCCTCATCTGCGTAGGTTTTTGCAGAATGTCCAGATTTTTGCCTCATATTTTTGTTTTTTCCTCATAAAAAGATTGAAGTTGCTAAATAATGACAGATAGGTTTAGACTTTACATCCTTTAGAAAAATGCATATTAACACAAATCCTGTTATTCTAGCAATTTTCTAAGTTCGTGAGAAAAATATTTATAATCTGTTCCTATTTATTTTAGACTTTGCCCAGATTTCTTGCATTAACAGGTTGAGGTGTATGCATGAGACAGTGAAATGCCATAGTTAGGGTTAGCAGGTGGTTAGTGATTTGCTTAGGTTCAAGCCCTGTACCTTAGCTAAGCCTGAATCCTATACCTAAAATATGCAACTGTTTTGCTTAGCAAATGGTATTACTGTTGTGTGTTTAGAGTTTTAAAGCAGTGTTAGTAACACAGCAGGTAGCATACTTTTGTTTTGATGCAGAAGGCTGTGGGTTCTATTCCCACAGCATGTAGATGGATTACTGATACTGTGTTGGATTTTAAGAGAGTGGGGTGTTGCAGGCCTAAGTATGTCCTCTGTTGGATAAGATGCCTAGTAACCATGAACCTGTTTTAGTTTGCCATCCATTCCCTATTACGATATTACCAGCTTATCATTTTTAATGTAATATAGGTAATTTATTCTTCAAGGGCAGCAAGCAGTGAATTTGTAGATGAAATATGTAAATGTAAGTTTTTTGCTAACAGCAACCTTTCATTAGTTACAGTCAGATCTCTTTAATGTGGAATTATTCAGATGACTTTTACTTTGGTAGAGAATATGCATATTGACTGATATTGGTGGGTTGTAATGACAGACGTTTGAGTGGCCTTTTATGGTTGAAATGTTTTGAATTGGGCAATTTTGGCATTATTGGTTCATATGTTTTGTTTCTTTCCTTACTGGTTATAAATTTAACATATGCTCTAACTTGTGGTTGTGTATTATACAAGGGATATAATTTAATTATTATATATTATAATTGAATGCAATCAGGAACGTGAATCAAAGACATTTTTCATGGTCCGAAAAATGTGTGCAAGGGGTCTATGATTTGAAAAAAGCCCAAAGGTAAACAATCTGCCACTGGCCAGATGCATTTTCTTTGAGTATGGATTTCAATGCTGTTTCAAACTTGCAGAAATTTTAATGCTAAGTCTGTTTTCATTGTGAGAATGTATTGCTTTGTTTAGCAAACATCTCTCTTTTTAACAGCTATGTGAGAAACTACCAGTGTCTCATTTTTAGCTCATTACCCTGTATTTTTATGTTAGTTTTACTAGTGCATGATCTGAAATAGTTATGGGATGTGTGTCAAAGGTTTCAAATAAATGCACACATTCCTGTGAAATACAATTTCTGTTTAGTCTAGCGCAGTTATTGTACCCTGGAAAATAATATATAAATGTTGTCTGTTGGTACTGCTGAATTCATATCTTTCATACCAAATATTTTCATAAATTTTTTCAAAATTCTACACTCTTTTGTTATACTTTCTCTTTTAGGTCACCCAGATATATGCTTACTATTACAAATGAAGTTCCTATTCCCAAGTATAAGTAACATTCCCTGTTGAAAGCCAATTATTTATCACAAAATATTCTTAAGCTATGTAATAGCAGCTTTTTTTAGAATATAAATATATGCCAGCATAATCCTCCTCCCTTGCCAATAGTCTTTTACTACCACAAATCTACCAATGCTGTCATTTTTTTCTTCTATTACTATTGAAGCCCCTCTAGCAATTAGTACAATTATTCCCCTTTTCATTTGTCCGTGATATTTTACATCCTGAAATCCTTTCTTATGAAATTATCATGCTCATATCTTTCCAACTGTGTCTCCTGCAGCATTGCTATTTGCATTGTGCATTGCATAATATAATTCAATACTCTTTACTTTTTGTCTATACCTGTAAGGCTTTTTATGTTCCGATATAGTACAGGTAATGTAGCCACTGTGATAATCTGTTGTTCCCATGTATTATTCATGACAGTTTTGTTTTTGAATGTGGGCTTCCAGCTTTTGTGTTACATATGCATACTGCTATTTGGTAGGATGATCTTTTATACAGTTATTTATTCTCATCTTCATTTGAACCTCTGTCACATTTTTCAAGACTTCTTGTTTTAATGAAACCCTCAAACAAAAGCTAAATACATTTTTAGAACACTCCCATCCCATATTAACAGAAAAAACACACAAAACTGTGTACATCTTCAAAAAAAAAAAAAGACATTTAACCCCCCAGATAGGAACAATTACCTTAAATTAACAACTGCATCCAAAGGCATTACCTAACCTAAAATTAAGTTCACATGGTAAAGTTCATGCTACAGCCACCTCTGTATATTCAGCTAGACTTGCAAAAATATTATTTATTGTTTTAAGTCATTCACTGCATGCATTTCTATGGTACTAGTACATATTATAGTTTTGTAATCCCTATTAGATTCTACAGCATTTACACCTTGCTGTAATACCATATTTCACTGATTTTTACAAACTGCAACATGCCCAATGAATTGTACGAAGCATGCAAACTCTTTTAAAAGCTTTGCAGTGTGCTTTCTGATGTATGAAACAACAAGGATTGCACTGTATATGGCTTATGACCGATAGTTTGTTGCTGGGTACCATTTTGACTGCTGTGTGGTTATCATCATTTTGAGATGCATTTTTTATTGTTTTTTGATTGATTTAATCATCATCCTACTCTGTTTTTCATTAACAACATTTATTTTACAGATGTATAGCTCTTCTGTCACACCTTTAAGCTGTATGTCAGGCATTTGAATCACGTTAAATCCATCTATGGCTTCCTCCAGAGCCAGATCTGTTTCCCTAAGTTTCCCTCTAATCTGATTTTTTTTTTATTCTGCATACAGTCCTGATTAGAGCATCACTTACATTACAAAACTCACAATTTTGTGCTCTCTGTTAAAATCAGTAGCATGTGTATATTTTGATTCTTGGATTCGTTGACTCCAAGTAAAGTATGTGGCACATCTCATTACCAAGGGTTTTGTATCCAGGAAGAAAGAGGTCATCATCTCTCTTTACTCTTCCCTCATCAGACCAATCATCGAGTATAATGCCCCATTTGGCATATACCTCACTAGACACCTGCAACAGCTGGAGAGGCCACAGAAGTACCTCGTGAAGAGGATCCTAGGCATTAAACACATGTCCTACGCAGACAAACTCAAAAGACTCCAGGTATTCTCTGTCTCATATCGCCTACTTAGAGACAAACTCTGCTTGACTTACAAAGCCATGTCTGACCCAGCTCTATTAGAAATGCTACATATAAAGAAATATCAATCCCTCCACACCACACACACTCCAGAGACCTCAACCTCATTACCACAATCAACAGAACATGCTAGAGGGACAGGTTCCTCATCCAGAGACTGCCCATGCTCTGGAATAGACTTTCCATACATGTCAAGCAGAGCACCTTGCTGTCCCTCTTCAGGAGAAATCTTGATGAGTGGTTGGGTAATAGAAAGTTCACCCCGGGAATCACTCCAGTGGCTCTACTTGATAGAGGCACTGGGAACTAACATTGGGCGGCATGATGCCAGGCCACTTCTATGGGCTAGGCTTGTAAAGGCTCCAGAGCCATTAACCTAGTACACACCTATTAACCTATGGTATATGTTATTTTTTATTGGATCTCTGTATGCTTTAAATTAGCCTTTAAGGCAAAAATTGTTACTCTCTCTCTCTCTCTCTCTCTATTCCACAGAAAGATTAAAAATATTACATACCTTGATTGTGTCCTCAACTGCAACATGAACAAGTATGGCACATTGAATGAGTTCTGGTTTGTCAGAAATTTCACTCACAGTAAAATACATAAAGATGTAGGAAAATGTTGAATCTACTGCTTCCAGTTTTCATGTAGGTGCAGATATGTTAGTAGATTAAGAGAACATATCTAGAGCAAAACATTTAAGAAATTTTATAGAGAACATACATATGGCCCACTGTGGCAGAAAATGAAATAAAATGTTAATCCTGGAGGATCAATTTTAGGTCCAGCCCAGTAGATGCATTCAATGTCTAACATGAATGTAGACATTAAGCAAAATGAGTTAGTCTTTGATAGATTTTCAGCATGTTGTATACAATTTATTTAAAAAAAAAGTAGTATTGTTATCTAATTTCCAAGACAACTTTCTGTATTTACAATTTTTAATTGTTTTACGTATTTACATTTTTGGCATCTTCATTGAAGGCACACGGATAATATTTTGAATCACATTTTCATTGAAATTAGATAGCTAGGTCTATTTTAAGATAACTTATACAATTAAGTTATAACCAAGGAGATGAAGGAATAAGCTAAAGTTGGCCCTGTGGAACTTTAGGTGGGTGGAAATTGTTGTTGGATCAGATGTGCATATTTGAATTATTTACTTAGGTAGTATAAATGATTCATAGTACATTAGTAACACTATTTTGTTAAAAATAAGCTAGTGCTGGCAAGTTTCACAAGGAGCCTGGTACACAGAATAAGACGCATAACTAAAATATGAGTTACAACTTGTTTGCTCAGTGGTGTAATATCAGATTATTTCATTTTGCCAGAAGCAACTTTACTAAGTCATATATTTCATCAATCTTTCAAAAACCGTCAGAACAAGCTGTTTATATATTTATTTTTTTTCCTGCTGAGTTATGAAAAGTTTTATACAGCTGTATCTGAACATATGCTTGAGTGAGAGAGAGAGAGAGAATAAACAGGGGGTCTTCTTCAGAGCAGAATAAATATACAGATATTAAGTGTCAAACTGAGCAAACATCTCCATGTTTTAGCATCCGGTGTCTTCCAACACTGGAAGAGATGTAGACACAAATATATTGTGACAATTTCACAGTTGACTGCACACTGAGGGACTGGTAGTGTCATGTGATATGCAGCTGCCAGTATGCAAAGCTTCCTTAAAGTGGTACACTGCAATTATTTTAGCTTCACATATTACCAAATGTGATACAAAGTGTGGCCTGAGTAAGGCCTAGCAGGGCAGAACATTCTGACATTTCTGTCTTTGATGATAACTTCAGCAATCTTCTGGCCTATACTAGTATCCACTCACTATACTCCTAATGCTCTGGTGAAAGTGTGATCAACATTTCCAAATGCTTTTCCTGCTCTCTCACAACACAGTCATTTCCAATTTCCCAGCTGATAGTTTATAGCAGCATTACTGTGACCATAGTAGAGTACAGATCTCTGCATCTGTTTACAATGACTCTCAAGTACTATATTTCAGCCCATCTGGTCAACTTTTCATAATCCTTGGTTAGACTCTTCTTCACTTCTTTTATTGTTGTATCTAAGTTTTGTGTCATCACCAAAGAGACTAATCCTGCTCTCTAGTCTGCTCAGGTATGTCTGAAGTTAACACAATGAATAGTACTGGACCCATTTGCCACTTTCACCTCTCTGTGTCCTACCAATTAACTATGCAGTAGACCATTTCCTTAGTCTTGATCTACCCCCAGTCCCTCCAGTTTTCTTAGCAATGCTTTGTGTGGGGAATGAGTCAGAGGCCTTATCGAAGTCCCTTCTGGATCTTCCCTCTCAGTTTCTTATTCTGTACTGGAACCCAATTGTCAAATGCTTCCATAACCTAGTCACAAAACAAGATCAAGTGTTCCTCATAGTTTCTTCCAACCACAAACCCAAGTTGTTATCAAGATTGTCGTTCTCTATGAAAGCAACAAAAATTCTTTGAATGCTTTCCCTGTGGCCTTCCCGATCTCTACATTTAGGCTAGCAAGCCTGTAGTTAACTTAATTGTTCTTTCTTCCTTCCCTCTGTTCAAGGATTTATCTTGTAAGGTACCCGAAGCAGAGTTCATATTCTGCTCAAGTACCCTGTCTGCATAACAAACAAATGAGAAAGTTAGTTCAAACCATACCCCCAAATACCTGAAGTAGTCAGTCTGTTGTACCAATTCATTTGGTCAGTTACATCCAAGAGTAGTAAGTGTGATAATCTTTGGATAGTGCCTGGTGTCATAATATTGGGTTTGGTTGTATTTAGCTGGTGGTTATTGGTGAACCATTTCCAAATATCTGTTATATCTCTTTTGTAGCAACTTAGAGATACTCTAAAAGTGTGCTCCTGAGTGAAGAATGACCAAGTCATTGGCATATATTGTATGTTAAAGGCCGTGATCCAGAGTTAAATTTGTAAGACAAAAGAACAGTTGCGGTCCAGCTAGTCATCTTAAAGGGACTCCTACAGAGATTTCTCTTTGAATGGAAAAAAGTAATTGAAAGTCTTACCAGCAATTTAGTTTGAAAACAATCTCAGTGTTTCCTCAACTGAGGTAATGGTTTCTGAGCTGAGATAATAATAAAATTTGATCTAGTGAATCAGAGGCTTATTTTTGATCACAAATACAGATCCAATTTGACTGCCCATGCCCATTGTTTAAGATGGATGTAACTGATAGTACAGTGAATGTACTGAGACCTTTCCTTTCCTAGGTAATAATCCATATTTATTGACACAGTCAGTTGTTTGTATATTGTATATAAGAGTTTTTTAGATAGTTTGGAAAAAGCTGGCAAAGTGGAAACTGGTCTAAAATGAGAAGGTCCATTTGGGGATGTTTTCAGTGAAGATATTGCTTTCTTCTGGCATAATTGGATGCATCACAGAAATATTAAGAATATATGAAATGGTCTTGCAGTATAAGCTCCCCTTCCTTTAAGAAATTTGAGTGTCATAGATATTATCTAAGTACACTCATTTAGTAACTTATCATCCTGCCTAACGTTAACTGGCCTGAAATAAAATGCTGGCAAATCTTCTCTGATGCATTTCCTTTTACATTTGGGCATGAATTAAAAAAAACAGTCGTAGGTAAGCTACAATGCAAGCCTGAGTCATAAAGAATGTGTGTGAGAAGTGTGTTACCATTTACTTATTTAATTTTGTTAAATGGGATAGTTGACTGATCTGAGTAAGGCTCATTTCAGCCACAGACCAAAAAATGTAGTAGTTACATACTTAAAATACATAAGATTTTACTTCACATAAGACTTTAGACCAGAAAATATAATACAGTATAGTTTTTAAAAAGCCAGACTTGTTTACTCATGCCATAATGGGCAAATTGCCATATACAAGTAAAATGATACCTATTACAACGTGCAATAATAATGATTAAAGTCAATTACATTGACAAGTACAATAATAGGCATACTGACAAGGGTAAGACTGGCCTTTCTTTTCAAGATCTGCTCACTCAAGAAACTCTTGTTACATATCAGCTAGCAGAATGGCTAGATATCACATAACCCATGCTCGCAACTTTGATTATTGTTTAACTAATTGTTGCATATCTCCTCATCCTAAGAGTATGTCTAGTTACATTACTTGGAATAGTCTTTGTTATGAGGCTAAGTATCTTGCAGAGGGGCAAGCCTACCATTGATTTAAAGACAGAATATATTTTGATTATTTATCCATTCTTTGACACTGCCAGATACATAGTTTAGAAGAGTAATAGAGATTGGGTGAATGTAGACTAAGCTGATATGCAGTTTAGCGTTACTATCAAGTTTTAGATGTACTGTAATGCATACTTGAGAATTAGAGAGCTTATCAGCACCTACATATGGGTATATATAGTGCTCTTCCACTAAGCCCAAAGAGAGGTCAGTCATGCCTATAGATATTGCAGTGATTAGTAAGCTATACAGTGGCTGGAGTAGCATTCTTTAGCCAAGATTTTATGATTGCAGTTATCTTAGGTAATGCCTCTGTGGCCATATTTCAGGTACTTCTATTCTATTGTGTACAAGAAAACTGGAAACCACTGTGTCGCTAACGCCTCCGTGTCTTGGGAAATCCACACTCCAAATCAACAAAGCACTCCGACCACTTCAAGCAGGAAACAAATAAATGAACGACCAAAAGAACAACTAAAATAGTTGATACTTTATCTAAAAAAATATATAATAAAATGACAAACTCCACTGTTAGAATGACTCCACAGTTAAACGCTTTCACTTGTAAAAACACAAGCTTCCTCAGAACACTCTAACTGACAAATTCAGATGTTAAATGAACTTTTTGGCGCCAACAACTTTTGAATCTCTTACATATTTAAAGACATACATACCCATAATCTAACCAACTGTCCATCCTCATCTTACATACAATATATGAAATATATAAAATAAACACGATTGAATGTAAAATCACATAAATCTAATATGGCTGAAAATTGCTGTTGATTACTAAAAAATTACTAATAATAGCTAAATAATTACTAACAAATTCCTAGAAACAGTATAGTCACAGAGTCAAATAAAAATAAAAATACATAAAATATGTATGTGTACAGAAAAATTTTTTGTATACAAATAATACCTGTCCTATTTATACAATACTGTTAAACCATACTCGGTATTATTTGTACCGAGTCCGATGATCAATTCAAAGACAACAAAGGTTTAACTGATATAGTGCCATTTAGACCTGGAAACACAGAGGCGTCTGTATATATTTGCCACCTTAATTCTTTGTATAAAAGCATACCATTTGAGTCTCCCCCTCTAGGGTCCACTTTCAGTATATCAATAATCCCAAATTTAAAATAATGATTATCACCAAACTCTTTGATATGCCTATATAGTGCATTTTTTTCATCCTTTCTTTTAATACTATATAGGTGGGAATATATGCGTCTGTTAAACTTCCTCTGTGTCTTGCCTATGTAAAATCCTGAACAAGTTTGACATATGGCAAGATATATAATCATTTTGGTTTGACAATTCCCTCCACAAAATCTAATATTAGTATGATTGTAATTATCCAACACCACACTATCTCCCTGTATTATAGTGTGGCATTGGTTGCATGCTCCACATTTACTTGTATTCTTATATGTAATAACCTTATGGCCATGCCCTCTCTCTAAAATTAGCTTGATATTAATGCCTATTTTATTTACAAATTTGGGGCTATGTCCTAAAACCAAGGCAACTTCTTGATCTGCTGTAATAATACACCAATTATCATTCTGATCGATAATTGGTGTATTATTACAGCAGATCAGGAAGTTGAAGGAATTTTGTAGATAATTCAATGTCATTGTAAATATTAATACAATCCGCAGGCTGTTTCACAAATGTAAAGAAAACTGTGTTAAATGTTGAACTTCAAAAATGTAACCACAGTGCACTCTGCTGGAAGAAAGCTGATTAAAGCATTTTATGACTGTTTGATCTCAAAGCTCGAATACAGAATGTCTGGACTAAGGAATTCCTTCTATAGTTTTGAGACCAGAGTTAATTGCTAGATTTTACATGTATAATTTTTTTTTATTGCTGTGGGTTCCTGGCAGCTACAAGATCAAAGATATGTTAAGCTCTGTGTTTCGGTTAGCCTGGCAGCCAGAGAAGAATGATGTAATCTAAAATGAGTCAGCAGTGATGTATTACCAATTTAAGAGATGTCAGAGAGAAAGAGAAGGCAGTTTGGATTTTGTCTGAAGAACATCCACTCACCAGTACCCTGCCTTTGCTCTGTATGTAAGTAGGATCTAAGACTTTAGTGTCTCCTTTAGAAATAGATAGAACATAGTAAGTTTAGTCTAGCTGTTTTCTATATTTATGTCAGACTATTCTACAGTATTATTTTAAGCATGTTCCTGTGACGTCTAAACTGTTGACTAGCACTGAGTTGAATTGAGGAGATTTGTCTGGTGTTTTTTATTATTTATTATTAAATATTTTTAAACCTTTCAACTGTGGCTGTTTTGTGTAGAGATAATTTAAGCTCTAGAGTGCATTGCATGTATATAGTGATACTGTACAAAGCCACTCCAATAAGCCTTAAAAGTTCTGGTCGCACTTACTAACTGGATAAGAATATTGCACAGTAAAATTGGACACCCTTTGGTAAGGGCCTTATTAGTAGCTATTAATGGTTGGTGGCAGCTGGTACTACCTTATAGACTCACAGGAAGGGGCATAGCTGTAGAACCTGTGCCAGCCTTCCTCAGGAGTGTCTGTTTGTATATAACTAATATCTTAAAGTGTGTGTGTGTGTGTGTGTGTGTGTGTGTGTGTGTGTGTGTGTGTGTGTGTGTGTGTGTGTGTGTGTGTGTGTGTGTGTCAAGCTACTTGGGCTGGGACATGAAGCACTCGTTGCACAGAGAGGGTGCTGGAGGTTTCACCTTAACCACTAGACTGAGATATGTACCCTATAACTGTGCCAGTGGGGAGTCTTATAGGGGATCTGGACAGAAAAGGAGAAACCAGCCCCAGACTGACTGTGATCTCTGTGTGCTCTTAAGGGAAATTTTACTTTACTGTGTGTGTGCTTGTTATCTTTCCCAATGTGGTCAACCCTCATTGGTGCTAGTGGTGCGGATTGAGGCTCCTTGATTACTGGGTCAGTGCATAGGTGTCACAGCCTTATTGTTGTTAATTGGGTCAGTGGGCTAGCCCTTGGGGACTATTTTCAGCCATGAATACAGCACAGTGTCAATTATAATCAAAGTAACACAGAAGAAAAGACACAGACCATTAAACTGAATATCAGAAGAAATAAACTGTACAAGTCCTGTGGCATAGGAGGATGAAACCCTGACCACATTCTAGCTGACTAGTGCTTGATTAGCAGCATAGGTGATGGGTAGATGTTGGGGAAGGATTGGCTGGAGTGGCCAAAACTAGCTCACTTATCGGGGGGGGGGTATGGCCTACTACACTGGTGACACCTACTGGACAATAGGTAATTACCCATGGAATATGCCCAGGTAGGCTTCAGCTGTTAAGCTGCACATGTGCACTAAGTCAGGGATGATGTAGGTTGGGACACACACATCATTCCCCACCCAGGCATCCATTGTGAGTCAGCCAGCAACCTACAGGGAGGGGGTTAAAAGGGATGGAGCTGGAACATCTACATGATCAGTATACTGGACCACTTCCTAATACCTGACTCTCACTTCAAGGAAAATAAATGTGCCAGTCAAGCCCCAAAATGAATGAATGCACCAGAGAGCTCTTGCTTAGTTTAGAGGTGCCTGGCTGTCACTTCTGGGGGATGAATAAGCCAATAAAGCACAGGAAGAGGAACATTGAGCAAGATCCTAGTGAGGAATTTAAAAAAGATGCAAACTGCTAAACTGAGCACTGAAATGAACATTATATTATTACAACTAAACAAAATATTGCAGCAAAGATGTAGTTGTACATGGAGTAACAAGTTTATATGATGATAACTTGATTGCTTGACAGTTGTGTTACTAAACTTATCTCACTGATTAAACGATTTACCATTTTCTGGCAATCAGATACTATTTTCAATTGTCAAAAAAATCAGTTTACTTGTTTACAAAGCTAATTATCGCTGAGTGTTGTGTGATGCTTATGTTAGACTGTTTGAGTAAAGTTTCATAAACCTTTGTTGTTGAAGCAGGTACAGCAGTAGGTCTCTTATTCATAGGTTTGTACAAGGCTAATGACTACAAGGCCCTTTTAAGCCTAGCCATACATCCAAAATCTCTGACCAATTCTGGGACCCTTGATAAGTATAAGCAGGGGCCTGGGAGATGAACCATTTTTTGGCTGCCTGTGTCCATTAGAGTCATAGGTCCCAAACCAAGGATGAATTTCCTGTCCTGTTCCCCATCCAATTGTCCAGGTTAACCTTGAATTGTGTTAAGGAGGAATGCTGATTCACATGGATGGGGAGCCTGTTTCAGAGAAGGGGTAGTCTCTGGGATACATACCTGTCTCTCCAGCATGTCCTATTTATATCACAGGCAAGGCTTAATTCTTTAGAATGGGTAATTCTGGTGCTGTCTGTTTTGTGGATATGCATGAGGTCCATCAGAGTGGGGTCAGACAATGCCCCGTATCTCAGGCACAGATCTTCCCTCAACAGACTGTAGGAGACAGAATACAGAGGCAGTTTTTACAGGATATGTTTTTTACACCCTGTATTCTCTTAACAAGGAACCTCTATGGACGTTCCAGTTGTTGGATATACCTGGTTAGGTATGTACCAAAAGGGGCATTGTACTCAATGACAGGTGTGATGAATGCTGAATACAGTGGAACATTGACTTTCTTGGATCTAGTTGCCATACCTTTGTTTAAAAGGAACTTTGCAAGTATGGAGCCTTATGACAGTAGAGAGCAGGGTGGTGTTCTTCACAGATGACTGTGTGGTTCTGTCTAAAAAACATTCCTAAAATATACATGCCTTGTTGAATACTCTTCTGGCATTTTCCAACATAGCAGGCCTAATGCTTAATTTGAACAAGTCCGAAGCTGTTACCACAAATGCCTTGACTGAGATATTCCCACACTCCTCTCCATCCTTTTCCTCAAATGGTGTACCAGCTGTCCTAATTTCCCAGGTATTCTACTGTGCCCAGATCCAGTTCAAATGGTAGCGTATAATTTGGGACCCCCATGGAAGAAGGTATTCCTATAGTATCCATCCATGGTATAAGCTTTGGTCACAGCTCTTAGGAAGAATAGCCTTGGCGAAAATGTTTGTAGCTCTCCAGCTGTACTAAATGTCATCACATTCCAGGAACACATGGAAATTATTAGTATAAATGAACTACCCTGTCTTTTTCACTTTATTTGGAACAATCACAGATGTAGCATTAAATCATTATTGAGGAGATACCTCAAAGGTATCTAGGATTAGGGATACCAGAGTGGCAGCTGTATCGGTTAAGCTTTACTGGCTTCCATTTGATCAACCAGATTAGAGACACTTACACCTTGGGTCAAGATAGAAGATAGTCTGTTAAGGATGGAGTCACTGTGGGCCATTCTCTGGTAGAATAAGAGTCTTCCTAAAGCACTAAAAGGTTTACTTCAGCTAAGAGAAACATGGTCAGCCATAATGTATTTAAACCAATCCCTTCCAGCCTTCTCTCCACTGGGTTTCTTGATTCCATTTTGGGGATGCCCTCAGCTGATAGTGATAGATACCCAATTAGAGTGGTGGGATGGGACTTAAAAGGGATCCACTGGCTTGGAGATCTCATGTAAATTGTTAGGGGATAAAGAGCTGTTGCCTCCTTTCATTATCTCCAGTTTAAATGGGGTCTGCTGCCAACTAAAGATCTCTGGAAATATTTTACACTCGGGGTGGCCATGGTGGTGCAGCAGTTAGCATTGTTACCTCACAGCAAGAGGTTCTCCAGTTTAATTCTCAGTAGGGGTGCCTTCTGTGTGGAGTCTGCATATCCTCCCTGTGGTTGCGTGGGTTTCCTCCAGGTGCTCCAGTTTACTCCCACATTCCAAAGACATGCAGTATGTGGATTGGACACTCTAAATTGGCCATAGGTATGAGTGTATGTGCAAGTGACTGGTATGGATGAACTACCATCACAGGGCTAGACACCCAGCAGTGTAAAACCTTGTCTCAAGATGATTGTCACTGTTGAAGTGATACCCCGACCACATGTGCAAAATGGGAAAAAGGGGTTGAGGATGAATGTATGGATATGCATTTATGAGGTGCCCTTTGAAACACAGACTGCCCCCCATCTCCCTATAGCTTCACAGGATTGCATTATCAGCAAACATGATGGTGCAAAGAAATCTGAGCTTTATCTCCACCTATTACACTGCAATGTTATTAAGGCCAAAAGGAAATTTTCTGACACTGTGAAGACACAATATTTAGGGATTTTTGAGATATAACAGTAAAGTCACATAAAAGGTTCTTTTGTGTATAAGAAATCAGCACTTTTCTGGATGGGGTTACTGTATCCCGGTAACTGAGATGCTGAACTCAGTACAGGCTATACCAAACTGTACCATTTGGCACAATAAGACACTAGATGCACTACTCAAATTCTGTCTTTGTCCGCAAGCCTAGCTGGTATGGGTTGAGTTCAAAGGACTACTGGAGAAAGAAATAGATAAACATTTCTCCCTGCACCATACTCTTTTTCTGTTACTAACAGATACTTAAAGAACTTTGACCCTGACTTTAACTCATTCACTCTAGTAGAGCTCAGGAAGTCTGCACTATAACTTCTCTGGAACCATAGAGGTTATGAAAGACATATAAATGGCAAACCCTTCAGCACAAACTATTTTTATAGTGGCAGTATTCCTTAGGTTCTAGGTCTTAAACTGAATTTTGTAAGTCACAGTAACTATTATGCTTGTAATATTTTGTAAACAACTTACAATATCTCAGCAACCACTCAAGTTACACACATACTGTCAAGCAGCATTTTATTCATCTAGGTGAGAGCTTTCATATGAGGCTATGGACTTCTGTCTGTGTTACTTGGTTGTTCAGATATTTAGAAAAATGTGAAAATTATATCTACATAAATTAATATCTTGAAACAAACAGGTAAATAAATATCTCTTTACCTGCAATAGACAGAAGTCAGATTTTAACTCATTCACTCCAATGGAGCTCAGGAAGTTTGCACTGTAACTTCCAATGGGCTGGGCCTAAGCCTTTTTACAATCAAATTATGTTCCCACATTTCAAACAAATGTTCATATCTCTGGAACCATAGGAATTATGAAAGAAGTATAAATGGCAAACTCTCCAGCACAAACCATTTTTATAGTGGTAGTATTCTTTAGGTTATATGTCTTAAACTGAATTTTACAAGTCACAGTAAACACAGCAACTATTACATCTGTAATATTTTGTAAACAACTTACAATATCTCAGCAACCACTCAAGTTACACACATACTATTAGCAGCATTTTATTCATCTGGCTGAGAGCTTTCATATGAGGTTAAGAAGTCGTGTCTGTTTTACTTGGTTGTTGAGATATTTAGAAAAACGTGAACATTATATCTAAATAAATTAATATAATAAAAATAACAGTTAATATCTATTTACCTGCACTAGACAGAGGTCAAATATTAATGCAGTTGAGTTTGCTATTGTGTAAGCTTTAAGATTAAATCTTTTAAAACTTTTCACATAGCATGATTTTGGAGTTATTGATGCAAATATGAACAAGCAATATTTGATGCATAGAGGCATCAGTAGGAGTTAACTGCAGATGCACCTGGAGGTGTCACTCAGAGGTAATGAGTTAATGTAGTTGAATTTGCCATTGTCTAAGCTTTAAGATGAAATCTTTTAAAATCTTATACAGAGCATGGTTTTGGAATTATTAATGCAAATATGAACAACCAATATTTGATGCCTAGAGGCTTCAGTAGGAGTTAACTGCAGATGCTCCTGGAAGCATCACTCAGATGTAATGAATGGGATAACCAAAATGACTTACTTCTCAACAAACACAAGCAGTAGCAATGTGCATTAATTTTCTCAGAAGGGTTTTGGCAGTTATCAGAATGTAACCACTCTTCCTTTTTCTCTTCAAAAGTTAGGTGTTGGTAGTATGCTGTCTAGGCATTTTAAATAAATTTACCCAGGTTTTGGACCAACCTGCCCAGTACTATACATAAGCAAACATACAGGGAAAGTGACACACTCCATATCTTGTCTATACCATTTGGCTTGCATGATTTACTAGAAGTTCTGTCTACCTTATATTGTATTGTCTGTTACTGTTCACATTTTGGAGAGACCATCTAATTACTGTGCCCAGTGAAAGATGATGTGTAATTAAGGACTATAGTTTTTCTATTTTTCTGGCTTATTCTTGTAAATATAATTAAGGGATCAAAAAAGAAGACAATAAAACTGTCTAGTCTGTCTTTTTAAGTGCCATGACATTCTACCTCCATTCCAATCCTACCTTAATTTTACTTTCCACCTGTCTCTTGCCCTCTTTAATGCATTTGAGGATTTGCTTGCCATCAACTATTCCAGTAGTCAGTTCCATGAGTTCACATCCTTGTCTTTGAAAATGTTCTTTCTGAATAACTGGAAGCGGTTAGGCCCTACAAATCACTGTGCACTCACACCCTCCTTCCCTCACTGTCTTTTCTGTCCTGAATGATTCCTTCAAAATGTCTTGGCATGATTTTATGCAGTAACATCATGTGTCCAGTATCTTTTGGTCTCAGGTGAGAAGAGCTCTTTCTCGTCGAGTCTCTAGTCATATTCTTTCTCTCCATCACATGGAGCTCTGCGTAGCTTTTCACTGGATTGCTTTTGACAGCCTGATGTCCTTTTCATTTTCCTGTTGTGCTCTCCAAGACTGCATAAAATGCTCTAGATGTGGTATGACTAAAGCCTTATAGAGTGGAAGAGTTATTGTTAAGCTTCTGCAATCTGTCCCCATGAAGCTGCACCCCAGCATTCTGTTTGCAGCTACCACTGCCTTCTTGTTATGCTCCTGGTAGCACAATTCAGGTGTGATTGACACCCACAGGCAGATGTTGTATGATTGCTCTAATGGCTTGTCTCAGCTTGGACTTGAAATGATTACCAGAAATATAATCACTATCCAAAACCCCTTGTGCACTTCTGACATGAGGAATACCTCCCACTAATAAAGTGAATTATTCCATGACCACACAAATATGAAGTTTTGTATTTGTATAGTGTGTCCCAAAAAAAGAAACATGAAACAATGGTGAAATTAGCATAACTGAAAGTGACTCTGTTAAGAACTTTGCCAGCACCACACCAAGCATGCCAGGAAAGATTGCTGAGGCCTACGAATGTGTGCTGGGGGGGGGGGGGCGGCATACAAAGCTCATCCTGAACAGATTTGTGAGCCTCCTGGAATGTAAGTAAAGCTATTGCAGCTGTGTGTATAAGGAAGCATGCAATTGACTTAGCTGTGCCATTACTGAAAGTGTGGACTGAAGATACATATACTGCTTTGTTCTGCTGGCCAGTTAGACACACCAGATGTAACAGGCTCAGCTTTCCCCTAGCCCAAATCATCCATGAAACTACATCAGCCACATCCAGTGATGGATTGCAAGCCCTGCCAAGCAAATCTGAACTGAAGCAAACAATTCAGTGTCAGAGGAAAATAGAGATGCCCAATATAAACGAACAGAATTTTGAGCTATGCTGCCTGAAGGTTAAGCTCGTATTACTAATCACTTTTACAATGCATAAGAATGATAAAAAAATGTAATTTAAGATAAAATGTAAAGAAGACTAAACAATTATAAATATTATAATGTAGCCAAACATTATAAATAAGGTCAGATATAAGTTTTGAGTGAGTGCTTGAAACCACCAAATGTTGGAATCGTCCTAAGCCATTATGGCCTCACGCCTGAATATGTACATCTGAAAACAGAGTCTTATATCAATGAGACTATGTATATGAAGGAAAATATTGTACTGAGCATGATGACAGAAATAAACTAAATGACTTTTGAAGTTCCTATATAGATTATAGCTAGGACTTTTCTCACCCATTCCCTTGTATGCAAAAAAAAAAAAACTGTATACTGTACAGCATGAAACAGGTCAGTAAAAATCAACCACATTCCCTGAGCAGCTATGTTTTGTATTGTTTGAGAACTCTTTGGAGCTAGTTAACCAATTTAATGTTGTGCCTCAGCCAGTGTACTTCCCATCTGATTCTAAATACTTGACTGTGAATGCATAAAAAATTGTTTCCCCAGGAACCACACAAAAATGGATGTTAGGTTCATCTGTCAAACATTCGCTGGCATCAGCTACAAAACTGGAGCTTGGTTATCAAGTGCTGCAATGTATCAGAATTCAATCTGCAGTTTAACCACATTATTATGTCAGGAGAATTGTGATATTGTTGTCCAGGGTCTGGTATGCTGATATGACAAGTATTTTATGCCTGGGAAGCCTGAAAGAAATGGCACTGACATTTTAATGAGCAGCAAATGCCTTCAATGATACCTTTTCCATCCTTATGTTGGGTAAATGAGCTTGGTACTCTGAAATTTCCTTCTACCTGAAATAAAAGTATGGCACCACTGTCTATGATCACTCTTGAGATATTGCAAACTTATCTCTGGGAAATGTTTGTCACAGTTGACCAGAGCTGTTAGAATGGTCAGAGTTGCCAACAGTGTATGCTACTGATTGTCACAAGTTCTAACTCTGTTGGCACAATTGTTAAGGTCTTTGCCTCCCAAGTACAAGGAATGGGGTTTGATCTTGACCTCTGGCCAATGCCTATGTGGAGTGTGGATGTTCTCCCCATGTCTCTGTGGGGTTACTTCCACCTCCAAAAATATGCTGGGTGTTTCTACCTCAAATTCACCCAAAAATTAAATGGAGTTGTGGATAGCAGTACAGACTATCTGATACCTATCAGGGGAAGAGCTGTATAGGATAACCACTTTAGACATCAATTGTGGTGTCTGCTGCCCTCTAGATAGGAGAACACAGATCACAGACTACATGTTGTGTCAGGGCTAACTACTTGATGGTGTAAAAACATTTGGTCATGTTGACTAACTTCATCAAAAATGGACATTGGTATTTGCTGAAAAGTGGATTGAGAATTGGACTGACTCCAACCTATGCCAGGAACTCATGCTAATAGTGGGAAGGGTCTATGTACTTCTCTTACCCTTTGTGTGCTTGCCATAATACCTAGTAGTCCTGTGTCACTAAGTTACTGTCCAGCTGGTGTCCAGTTGCCCAACCCAGGTTACCTGGGATAGCTCTGTTAAGTGAAAAGTTGATGCAATACCAATCTACTTGCTAAACATGAAATAAGGATTTCTACACTGAATATAGGTGTTCTGACAGGAAGCAGATTGGAAATGGATAACATGATGGTGAGGAAGAGGCTGGACTTCCTGTACATCAAGGAGATAAGGTGGAAGGGCAGAGCAGCAAACCAACTTGGCTTGAGATCCTGAGTCTACTACTCAGGGAGAGGACGAACTAGAAATGGTGGGGAAATTGTGGTGAGTGACTCTTCTGAAGACACAGAGTGATGTCATCAGAATTAGTGACAAACTCATGGCAGTCATACTCCAGTGTAAATGTCCCACAGAGGGGTTAAAAAGGAGACACCATTCTAGACATCTGTCTGGCAAATGGCTTGATGGTGGCCAACGTATGGTTCAATGAGAGAGAGAGAGAGTGTTAACAAGATCAGATACAAAAAAGGCCAACATGCAACTCAGGTAGACCTCCTCCTAGAAAGGTAATGGCACTGGATGAAAATCAAAGATTGCAATGTCATCTCCAGTGAAACAGTTGGTCCACAGAATAAGTCACTGTTGATCACAATCAGCTGCAGGTAGTCATTACAAAAGTCTCCAAAGTCAACAGAAAATAGGCTGAAGACCTGGAAGTTGACTGGAGAGAAAGCACAAGCGTTCAAGGAAATAGTCAAGGCTATTGCTTCTCAGGAAGAAATAAGTGGAGTCAAAGAAGAATGACAGCATCTAAAACAGCAAAGTGTGTGGAGACTATAGAATAGTTATGCTTTTCAGCCAGGTGTGGAAATAAGGTACACAAGGAAAGGTTGTTGTGGAATGCAGAAGTCCAAGAAGTGATAAAATGAAAGAAAGTGTGTAAAAAAAGTTGGAGATAGAAAAGAGGGAATACTGTTTGGTTAAAAAGAGGCTAAAAAAGCAGTCACAATAGCCGAGAACAAAAAATCAGGGGTACTCTACCAGGTTCTGGAACATGAATAGCAGATGGCACAAAGAAACTCTATCAGAGTGCATAGCAATTACAGACAGATAAACAATAATGTCATTGGACATCATTTGTAAGAGATGCTAGAAACAACCTGTTCATCGGTCCACAGAACATCAAAGGTAGACAGAAGAAGTATCTCCATCAGATTCTAAATGAAGAAAGCTCAGAAAAGTTGTATTATCTTATACACAGTGCACAATGAAAAAGGAAGAAGAGCCCATACTAAAAGAAGTAAGAACAGCACTAAGGAAAATAAAGTCAGAGAAAGCAGCCTCAGATGAGGTCATATTAGATATGATCCAGATGTTGAGTAATTTAGGGGAGAATCAGTTGCTGGGGATACACACAGTGGTATGAAGCGAAGGGCATATCTCAGATAACTGGAGAATAAGTATTCTAGTAACAGTATACAAGAGCAAAGAGGATATTCACAACTGCAGGCAGTATAGTGGTATCAGACTTCTGTCATACTGCATGAAAGTGTGGGAGATGGTGATTGATAAATTAATACAGAGAGTAGTAGAGAGTAAGATGGGAGATGAGCAGTGTTGATTCAGATCAAGATGTGGCACAACTGGCCCGATATCTGGAGTGAGACATATAGTGGAGAAAAAGCTAAAAACGAGGAAAGAGTCCATTTGGGCATTTCAAGACTAGGAGAAAGTATGTGACAAGGTCTCAAGAAAGCTGATTTAGGCATCCCTGTAATGATTTAAAGCCTTGGAAGCATTAACAGACTGTATTTACTTTACAAAAGCACAAATAAGTAAGTGGATTGGTATTCCACAACAGGATTTGTTAAATGAAAGGGCACATCATGTGTATGTTCCATCCCTGGCCATATGAAAGTAGCCAAGACCTGTATTAGTAAAGATGCAATCATACAAGAAGAAAGGGTTGATCCTAACAAAACTATGGCAGATGGACTAAGAATTAAAAACTGGAGATAGTACAGTGTTTATTGAAAATAATTATTCACTGGACACCAGGAAGAAGATAAGCAGTTTTATCTCAGCAATCAGGCAATTTTTATTAATTTTATGAAAATTTGTATATAGCAGAGGTAATGTGGAAATGAAAAAAAAATCACGAATGGAAATATTTATGGAAGGCTTACGTATGCTATGGTTAGAGGCAGACGAGGGTCAACAACAGTTAAGATAGGCGGGGATGAGAAAAAATGGTGATGTATAAGCAATCTGCAGGAAAGTGTCTAGGAATAAATGGTATACTTGTAGAAATTTGGAAGAAAGTGATAATGATATGTAAGGTTTTGTTTAACAATATTTTAGAAGGAGGGGAAGCACTAACATCCTGGAAGAAAGCTGTGGTGGCTAAAGATGGTAAAAACCCACCTGACCCAGCTTCATAAATGCCCATTTCAATTTTAAACTGTGATTATAAAGTCTTTATGTCTGTAATGGGCGAAAAGAATGGCAATGGTGTTGCCAAAGTTGATAGATGTGGATAAATGTGGTTTTGTGGAGGGGTGAGAAACACTTGACAGGTTTAATAGATGCAGAGAAATCATTCAATAGATAAGCTGGGATTTTGAGTAGGGCAATGGGCACATTTGCATTCCCTGATACCGTAATACGGTTATTTAGGAGAATATATGAGAGATCAGAGGCAAAAAGTAAAGTAGGAGAGTTCTCTGACAAGTTGTGTCTGAGCAGAGGGAACCATCAGGGATGTCTTGTTTGCCCTTTGTTATTTCTGTTATATATAGAGCTATTGGCAAAGAAATAAGGGACTCATAAATTCAAGGATATAATTGGTATGGCCACTAGATGGCAGTACTTACCAAGCTTAGTAACTCCCAATAGCTGGTAGTCAGTTTGAAATAAAGAAAAAGTTAAAAGGTTAGTGAATAGAAAATCTCACTGCTGCTCATTTCTCCTACTGAGCGAATGAAAGATAAGCCTGTCCAGGCAGGAAATTCTGTCCCCTAAAGTTATTTGTGCCCACCAAAAATAAGACAAAAGAAAAAGGGTAGTTCTTTTGTCAAGACAAAACTGCATTGTACTGACCTGGTTAATTTCAAGAAGTGCTGCTCCTGATTGTTTTTTTCCACAAGCCCTGGCCTCTCGTAGCTCGGAGAGTCCCCACTCCATTCCCTCGCACCACTCGGGTTCACTCCACTCCCCTACCCTACCCCCATTCCCACCCACCCCATTACAATTACATTTATACCCATACACCACTCCTCCATTACCTCATACATCTCCCTCCACCACACCTACCTATCATAGATAATTACCCAATTAGCCCACTAGTTTACTATAAACCACAATAGAAACCCTGTACTTCAACAACTTCACAAACTCTACTTAACTAAATAGCTGTGTATCTATTGTCACATATCACAAATCTACAACTCCTACTCTACACTGCCTCCATCTCTACCCTATTACTGTCAACCATAACCAACTACCACGTCCAGCTACACCACAACCTAACCATTCCAAAGCAATCTACATCCCTAAACTATACTCCACTCTACACATACACTCACTTAACTCCATACCTCTATCAACCCACACACACTGACTACCTCTTACACAAATTACTCCCACCCAGTAGTCAGTCCCACACCTCATTAAAACATACTAAAGTTATCAGCAAACTTAACAGACTCTACTTATACCTACAAAAGAAACTCACATGTTGTGATGACATACACCCCAATCCAGACCCATTCCAATTAGACACTCCAAGCCCCAATGGGAATAATACCCTACTCCAGAGTCAGAAAAACTCTCTCCTCCTTATTAATATCAATATAAGAAGTATCCTTATCAAAGTCCATGACCTCCATGCTCTATTAGCTTTATACACACCAGAAATTGTCATACTAACTGAGACCTGGCTAAAACCAGAAATTCACAATAATGAAATTACAGCACCAGGGTATAATATCATTCACACAGACAGAGTGGGTAAAAGGGGAGGGGGAGTAGCCATACTATATAAAAATCACCTTATCCTTGAACAACTCAACATCATTGTCCCAGATTTCAAAAATGTAGAACTCACTCTTGACAAACTAAAACTGAACCCCAAAAAATATATCAATATTATAGGCTGCTATATTCCCCCAGGGAACAATATCACTGTCATGGAAAACCTACTAGAGTGGATCTCAGCCTCCCTTCTCCAAGGAAATATCTTAAGTGACTTCAGTATAGATTGGCTCAACTGTTCCAGCCAAAACCCAGTCTCCCACATAAACCTACATGGGCTAACACAACTTATTACATCTCCCACTAGAACTGACAAAAGATCCAAACACCAATCCATACTAGACTGGATACTTGTATCCCATCCATCCCACATATCTCTAGCTGGATGTCTACCAGACACCCTCAGTGATCACCAACCAACTTACCTACTCAGAAGCAAAACTCCCCTAATGACCCAGGTAACAGTATGGGAAATCAGAAACAAAAAGCACTTTAACCCCAGCAACTTTAACAGGAGCCTAAAATGCTGTAACTGGACCACCTTGAAAAGGTTAACACTCAATGAAACTGTCTTGCACTTCAACACAGCCTTCCTAAAAATAGTAAATTACCATGTCCCCCCCAGAACCACTAGAAGTAAAACTAAATATGCTCCCTAGCTAAGTAAAGACACCAGAATATTAATCAAAAGCAGGAACAAAGCTTGGACACAATTTCCCAAGAGTAAAACCCAAATAGACAAACAAAACTACCTTGAACTATGCAACAAAGCCAAAAAAACTCATTAAACTAGACAAAATCTCCTACTATCAAAATATCCAAAAGAAACATGCTACCAACCCCCAAAAAATGTGGGTAGTAATCAACTCTGTTTTACAACCTGGGAAAACATCCACCCCCACACCCAAAACAGAAAACAATCTAGACAATATCCCCACCCAATTTAACAAATACTTTACTGAAACAATCCAAGCCCTAACTGATAATCAAACTAATACTTATTCACCCCACCTCATTAAAAGTATCTACTCCAAATGAAATACTAGATAACACCCAATTCAACTTTCATTCAGTATCAATCAAGACCATTCAAAAACTCCTTCAAAAACTCAAACCCACCACCCTGGCCGCCAATAACCTACCTGCTGAATATCTACAAATAGCTGCAGAAGCCATACCCTATCCTGTTACTATACTTATTAATAGATCCATCTCAAAATGTATAGTACCCCATTTATGGAAAATATCACATATAATACCACTGCATAAAGGAGGTAACTCCTTTGAATTCAGTAACTATTTGTCTATAGCTATACTATCCCCCTTATCAAAAATCCTTGAAAGAGTAATACAACTCACAACTGATGGAATACCTGTTAGAAAACAAATTATCATCTGCCCAGCAGCATGGCTTTAGACCCTTCCATAGTACCACCACTGCACTTACATCATTCACTAACACCATCAATCATCACAGAAATAATGGACTTCTAGTATCTGCTACATTCTTAGACTTATCAAAAGCATTCAACATGGTTAACCACCTCAAACTTCTTCAATAACTCTCTACCTTAAACCTCAGTACCTCCTCTGTTACATGGTTCAAGAGCTGTCAAGTAGGCAACAGGCAGTACAATGGCAGAAACAAATATCATCCCTACTGCCTGTTTCCATAGGGGTCCCCCAAGGCACCAACTTAGGTCCCTTACTCTTCACTCTTTTCACTAATCAACTCCCATCCACCACACCTAAAGCCTCCATTGTCCAATATGCAGATGACACCACTATAATCTGTGCAGCCCCACACACTCAATCACCTCCTCTCCCTAACACAAGAATGCTTCTCACTAGCCGAAATGTGGTTTGCCAATCATCAGCTCATTCTTAATCCAACTAAATCAAAATTACTCCTCTTCAGCTCTCATAGATCCTTATCCCTAACAGACAACTTTGCCATCACCTCCAGCAACAAAACTGTCATTGCCCCTTCCACCCACACCAAACTGCTAGGTGTAGAAATAGACAGCCACCTCAGATTTGATTTGCACATTGCTCAAACCATAAAAAAAGTTCACAAAAAACTTAGACTGCTCTATCGTAACAAACACTATCTCTCAAAGCAATCTAAAACAACAATAGCCAGGACACAGCTGCTATCTACCTTCCCCTGTGCTCACAAACCTTCATAAAATGGATCTAAGCAAACTTGAATCCTGCTATAATAAGATAGCTAGATTTGCCACAGATTCACCTTACAAAACACATCACTGTGAATCTCTCAACAAGTTTAACTGGTTAGAACTCCCTCTATTACTGCAATTAAATCAACTCTCACTAGCACACAAAATATTAAACCACTCAGACAAAATCCCAGCTCTTCAACATCTTATACATCCCCACACCACAACTAGAACCCTGAGATCTAGCACCCAAAATCACCTAGAGGTCACATAATTTAACAATGATGCAGGAAAAGCTGTTGACAGCTACGCAATCTCTAAACTCTGGAACTCCCTCCCTACCCACCTAATAACCAACACTACCACTCAATTTAAGAAACTCCTTAAAGTTCACTTCATGAACAACAGGTTATGCTCTTAATATTTTCCAGTGAATCAAGAAATGTGCAGTGACAGAGACTTGGATCAAGGCTCCAGAGAGCACCTCTGCATTACCAGGCTATAATTCATCCACACCTTTTGGCCACCTAACTTGGACTGAAACACTAAAGGTAGAGGTATGTCCATATTCATTAAGGATATCCACACCTCCAGGCTAGTTGCTCAGCATACTGCATCCGAGATTATCCAAGTGCAACTAACTCTAAGCAAGACCGCAATCCAAATTGTAACTTGCTACAGATTCCCCACCATGCCCCAGGATTCCCACTCCTCATTTCATAATACACGGGAAAATATTAGGGTACAACCCAACAGCCTAATAATGGGTGATTTCAACTACCCCACCATTAACTGGGAAAACTGCTCATGTACCAACACTTTTGCTCAGCGTTTTCTGGAATTCATAAATTCCAGCACCTTGGATCAACTTATTCACACCCCTACAAGGGGCAGCAATATCCTAGACCTGGTCATTACCAACATGGGCGACCAGTATTCCACACCAGATGTCAATTCCTCATTGGTCAGATCCGACTATAAGCTAATCAGCCTAGACATCCACATCCCACCCCCACCCCACCCCCGCCATTAGGGAAACCAATGTAAAAAATTTCTCCAAAGCCAACTTCACGCTTCTTAAGATAGAAGTGGCAAACTTCACGACACCCATGCAGACGGACAATAGAGGTACGACTGCTGAATCCTACACAAATGCACTTTATAAATACTTACATGAGTGCATGGATTGTGCTATCCCTAACAGAACCAAGATGCTATTCTCTGAAAAAAAGAAAGCCAATCTGGTGGTCCCCTGCCATAAACAAACTCTACAACAGAAGAAAGAAACTGTTGCAAAAAAGAGTAAAATCCCATGACTGGAAGAACTCCCTGGTCAGCCTCAGTAAGAAGCTGAGATCCCTCATAAAATCCTCCAAAGCTAGTTAAGAAAACAAAATTGCCACTGATTCTAAAGACAACCACAAAGCATTCTATAGCTATGTCAAGAATCTCAATGGCAACGGTCAAATCTGCTCTGAGTTACAGCACAACGGCACTAAATATACAGAACCAACTGATATTGCCAACATCCTGGCAGATAGGTACAGTGCTAACTTTACCCCCCTCACCCTCTAAAGGGCCCATCTCTATACCGGAAGAAAACAAATTTCCTGTAATCACGGCTGCACAGGTAAAAACCACACTCTCCAAAGCCAAGAACGCAGCATCCATGGGACCTGACAACATCCCAGTTTGCATTCTACATGAACTACAGAATGAACTGGCACCCCACCTAAGCACCATGTTCAATCATAGCCTCACCTCAGGTTTTGTGCCCACTGAATGCCGCACAGCGGCAGTTATTCCGCTCCACAAAGGGGAAGCCACCACAGACCCTGGGAACTACGGCCCCATTAGCCTAACCAGCCTAGTCCGCAAGGCCATGGAACGTATCATCATGGAACTTATAAACAAAAACACTGGTAATCTCCAAACTCTGGACTACACCCAGTTCAGGTTTGTAAAAGGCAGATCATATCTCCTAAACCTGACTGACGTCTTTGAAACAGTCACTAAAGCCGTAGACGAGGGTAAGGTGGTTCACACAGCCTATCTAGATCTCGCCAAGGCTTTTGACACTATCCCCCACTATGGAATTATAGATAAACTCACTAAACTAGGTATAAATTCCTATGTCACAAGATGGGTTGCCAACTGGCTCACTGACGGAACCCACACTGTGAAAGTAGCAGACTCCAAATCAGACTTCAGACCGGTGACAAGTGGAGTACCACAGGGTTCAGTCCTGGGTCCTCTCCTGTTTGGTATCTACTTTTCTGAAGTACAGGCTAACACAGAAGGTCTTTGGATAATGAAGTTCGCAGATGATTGCAAATTAGGAGCCATAATTGAAACTCCTAACGATGTGGACATCCTACAAATGGGCCTCACTGAGACAGAATCCTGGTGTCAAAGCCATGGCCTCAAGCTCAATGCCAAAAAGTGCATTGTCATCCCCTTTGGTAAAAACTCTGTACCCATGAACTACCACAGAGGTGGTAGTCTACGTAACACGGAAAGAGTGATGAGACCTTGGGACACAGGTGGACACTAATCTATCCTTTGATAATCACATCACCATAGTAGTCAGGAAATCCTTCTACGTGGCACACCTCATCTCAAAAGGTTTCTCATCCAGGAAAAAAAGAGGTCATTGTTCCCCTCTACTCGTCACTCAGTAGACCTATTATAGAGTACAACACCCCTTTTGGTATGTACCTCACAAGACATCTACAACAACTGGAAAGGCTGCAGAAATACCTTACAAAGAGGATTACCAGCCTCAAACAGATGCCCTACGCAGACAGTCTCAAAAAACACCAGCTTTACTCCATCGCATATCGCCTACTCAGAGGCAATCTTTGTCTAACATACAAAGCTATGTCAAACCCAGAGCTGTTGGACATGCTCAACTTAAAGAAATCCCAATCCCTCTGAGCTACATACTCTAGAGACCTAAACCTTGTCACCACAATAAACAGAACATGCTGGAGGGATAGATTCCTGTCCCAGAGACTTCCCATACTCTGGAACAAACTACCTATCTATATCAAACAAAGCTCCCCATTAGCACTCTTCAAGAAAAATTTGATGATTGGATGGGAAATAGTAAATTCACCCCGGGGATCACCTCTGTGGTTCTGCTCAACAGGGGCACAGGAAAATAATTTTCTTGGGTGGTGAAAGCCAGGGTACCTTTTTGGCTAGGCTTGTATAGGCCCCTAGGGCTGATAGCCTAGTACCTACTTATGAACCTATGAGGAGTGAGAATCCTGGGGCATGGTGGGGATCTGTAGCAAGCTATAATTTGGATTGCGGTCTTGCCCAGAGTTAGTTGCACTTGGATAATTTTGGCTGTATTATGCTGAGCAACTAGCCTGGAGGTGTGGATTTCCTTAATGAATATGGACACGCCTCCGCCTTTAGTGTTTCGGTCCAGGTTAGGTGGCCGAAAGGTGTGGTATGAATTATAGTCTGGTAATGCAGGGGTGCTCTCTGGAGCCTTGAACCAGGTCTCTGTCACTGCACAGATGTCGATGTTCTCCATTTTAAGGAGTGCCTCGAGTGAGTGCATTTTGAGGTTTAGACTTCTAGCATTGTGTAGCATTACCTTCAGATTTTGCTTGCTTGTGCCTGTTACGGTGGTGAATTTGTCATTTGAACCTTGCCTTTTTTATTTTTTTTTCTGGTAAATGATTGAGGATCACAATCAGACAATAATGGCAGACATTAACTTTTTATAACTCTTATTGTTCAGAAAATGCATTATGACAGAAAAAAAAATGTTCCGTTATTTTTTTTTAAATGAATTAAGAGTCATATTTAAAAAAAAACTGTTTCTGATTTTGGGCCTTTGTTCTCCCATTATTTTTGTCTTTGTCCAGAATTCTTGAGCAGAGAAGTTGAGAAGTAAACAAATGTGGCACTTGACGGTATTTGTCTTTCAGGCTTTAATTCAGTAACTTAAGGTGTGCATGTACAGTTGTTCTGCTTGTGAGTAAATGTGGTTATGATGAACCATAGTTACAATGACGTGTACCGACGATCACATGGCTATAAGCAAGCAGATTCAAAACAAGTTTGTATCAGCTCTATTAACGTAGCTGCATGCTGGGGGGGGGGGGTACATTTGATGTTTCATATATCGGGTAAAAAAGTAAAATAAAACATGAATGCCTCATGTTTTATCTCTTTCAGTTCTGAAAAAGAGTGGGTTGACAGCAAACAAGAACAACCTACTAACTAGAATAAATGCTCTGCAAACTGCAGCCAGTTAGAGTGAAGTAAAAGTTTAAAACTACAGCAATATTTTGTTCAAATCTGATTTTAGTGACACAAAAAGTAATTTCATAAAAGACTGACTGCACAGTTTGTAGAATTTATGAGACATACTAAATAGGATGCATGCAAGCTTTTCACAGTTCATTGGTTCTATTTCAGTTCTAATACGGTACATAGATATAGTCTAGAAATTACTCTGATTAACCTTCGCAATAATTGATTTGAAAAAGAAAATAATCTGTTTTGGAAAGCTTTGTGTGCTTGACTGATGCCCTTTAATGTATTTTGCTGTCATTTGTATTTGTCTATGCTGAAAACATAATTGCACAAGCGAAACTGTGACCGCTCTTTAACATTACGTTCTTAGCCATGGCTCAGCTATTAAAATATGTTTTTGTCTTTATTATAATTTTCTCACTGCTCTTCATTTACAATGTAGTGCATGACTGATAACTGTTATTTGATGTGAAAGACTATGTTTTTAATCCTTCTTGCATCTATTTCTTTAGATTTTTTCTCAGTAGCAAAAGGAAACAGAACATCCTACACATCAATGGCTCTGTGTTTACTTTGTTTTATGAATATTTTACTTGTACTCTACAACTTGCATATTCGCAGATATTATTAAGCTCACAGCTTTGTGACTATATTTATCATTTGTTAAAAAAACAATCCCAATATTTTAAACTCAAGCACATGTTGTTTTCTTAGAACAGTCACACCCAGTGGCAGTTCTCTTTATGTTGCAGGAGTTGCTATTGCCTTCCTCTTCGAGTGATAAATACCTAGATGGACAATATGACAGTAGTCTGATACATGATCAAGGAGAAACCAGATCTTACCCACTTTGTAGTGAAGCAGTGAGGGTGTGGCAATGGGGATATGGCCTCTAACTGGTTTCTAAGCACAAAACATATCCCAGTGTGATTCACCGATTTAACAGTCAGGCTCAGCAGGAACCTCCTATAGCCTCATAAGTAGTCTCTGACTCCAGCAAGTCGTGTGGAGATATTCAGTCGCTGGGTCACCCTCTGCTGTGACCTATTTGCAACTCCCCAAAAAAGTTTGCCATCTTTTACCTGTTTTATATAGCTTTGGATTGGCATCCATCCAAAAAGGTGTATTTTTATCTGACAGTGTAAGCAAAGAGGGGCAAGAATGTGTCCAGCTGCTGAAGGACGTCACATGATGATTCAAGAATCTGGTCACTCATTTCAACCACTCTGCTCAGATTAATAAAAAAAGTGTAATTTTTGCATATAAAGTGCATTTTTAAATGGGGCTTTGGTTGTACTGATATACTAATTTGTCATTTTTGCAATAACGTTATTAGACTTTGCCAAAATAATGAGATGCTTTCTGAGGAGAACAAGGGACAGGGAGAGATCACGAAGTGGAAGGTGAGCCTCAGCCTAGCTAAGAGAGCCATCTGCGAATAGTGAAGAGCTGGTATGGAAGGTGGTCTGGAACATTTAGGCAACAGACAAAAAGTTGTGTGTTTGACTTGGTAAAAACCACTCCATGAAGTCATTCCAGCAATGAGTTGGTGATATACAAAATAAATCTGTGGAGTTAAGGACTTGAATATTGTGCATTGAACATATATTGGTTGCACTGGAAGATGTAGTGCAATGGCAATATTTACAATAAGTGGGAGTTTGGTATGGGAGCACGATTTTGATTGCCTTGAATTTAATTTATGAAAATCAAGATGGTGTAATGGACTGGATTTTCTAGAGATCACTGAGGATACAAAGGGCCTTTCTGTTGCTGTCACTGGAGATGGATATTGCTTATGGTCGTCCATGTGTAATTCTGGTTAAGTCTGTAACTTGATGAAAGAGGAACAGCCTTTCACTATCAAGGAAATGTGGTAAGAAGAAACTAGCGGCAAGGAGGAGGAAGCTACCATGCAGCAAATGGGGCAGTTCTTGGAACAAAAAAGTGTCAACAGTATAAGTTAAGATATGCTATTGTTCCCATTAGTCCTGAAAATGTTTTCCCTTCAGGAATATGACTGTTTGCCTCAGCTCAATCTGATATGGCTAATTTGCAGGTTCTGTCTCAGTCATTCAATTATGTACATACGGACTCTGGAATTTTAACCTGATAAAGGTCATGGCTGTCTTGAGGCTATGAAACTTGATGAGGAAGCAAGCCACATTCTGGACCGGGGTATGTAAGATTATTACAACCTGCATGTTGGGTAATATTCATTGTGAAGAGAGAAATGTCACTTGGCTACTTGAGATAACTGAATTAATGTATAAGCATAGTTCTGGTTGCGAAGTTGGCGTGAATGGATGACTGTAAAGTAGAAATGTGATGTTTCTATGTTTATTGTTTGTACTGGAAAGCTACCTATTAGTAAATAAAATTTTGCTCGTTTGTAAGTTATCAGAGAGGACAAAAATTGTGCTTGAATAATGGTGCATTTAGACACAGCCTGTGCAATGCTGGATGGATTGTGCCTGCCTCACTAGAGAAATTAACTAATCAAGCAAATTACATTTAATTGTCTATTTGAGGTTGAAGTACTATTTGAACAAAAATGTACTTGCTTTTTCATTCTTATAGGATATACTGAAAACATTTACTTGCATTATTCTTTATAGTATTACCAATGTTATTGCATGTTGTTTAATTTCTGCTGTCTAATACAACTGTACTTTAAATAATTCAATGCTATATGGTCTTTGGAATTTCTAGATGGTTTTGTGAATCTGCTTGGAATGTAGAATTCTGAACAGCACCACTGTAAATGTCTCTTGGAGCATTCAAAATGTTACTGTGCTTATTATGTTATTTGCAATACTGTGCACTGTTCTCATTTTCAGACTATTTTGGTATGTTTATGAATAATATTACTCCAAGGGCATTATGGAAGGTGTTATTTGTTAATCTAATAGATAGGAAATGATAATATGTTAATGGTCCTTAACTATAAGGGACTTAAAATACAGGTTACTGCGTATTTGCTGATACAGGATGTGTGGAGTTTCCCAGATAGCATTACATAACTGTTTACAACAAATACACTAATAGAAAATGCTTGTTTAAGGGATCTTTTTATATAGTTACCCTTTTATGATGACTTATTGAAATATATTATTACGGAAAAATGTAAACTCTCTTTAGGTTATTAGTATTTAATATAAGGTTCAATGTATAGGATAAGGTAGTAAACTTTTTGAAAAATGTTACTCATTGAGACCTTGGAACATGCTCTTTTGCCCATAAGATAGGTAAAAGCAGTAAGATTGATTCTTATTGAGCTTGTTATATGCATTTTTTTTCAGGCTGTGCACCTACACATTAAACAATCCAATAAGTTCATAGGTAGGTACTTGGCTATTGGCCCTAGGGCCTATATAAGCCTAGCCAAAGGTACCCTGGCTTTCGCCACCCAAGAAAATTATTTTCCTGTGCCACTGCTGAGCAGAGCCACAGAAGTGATCCCCGTGGTGAATTTCCTAAGTGAAGGGAAAGGACATGCAGCATCTGTGGGCTCTGTATCTTACACAATAAACAGCACACATGGTGCTTGTGTAGGGCATATAACATGCACAGATTCTAAAATGGTGCACTGGTTGCCTGGGTAGGGCATGCAAGCAATACATCCACACATAAAACAGGGCACTAGATACCAAAGTATGGCATGCAGGATGTGCAGATTGTAAACCTAAACATTAAGCAGTGCAGTAGTTACCTGGGTAGTGCATGCAGCATGTGCTGCCTGTTCATCCACACATTAAGCAGTGCACTACATGGTTGCACAAATTAAGCATTACGCTAACTGCCAAGAATGGTGCAGTTGGCATGTACAGGTTGTAGTCCCATAGGACAAGCAGTGCATTATGTGACTGAGTATTGCATATAGAATGTCCAGGCTGGGCACCTGCACATTATGCAGGGCACTAGGTGTCTGTGACTGCATGTAGAATATTGTAGGTTGTGCACCCAAGCATTAAGCACTACATTATGTCCTTAGTTAGGACACAGTACCACTCTAGGAGATGCAGGTTGTGCAAACTGAGTGTTGCCACAACAGTAACACTCAAAGGTGTACGCCTGCTTCAGTGTTGAACACATGGTGTACACATAGCATGTGCTCACAGCATGGATAGGCACAGTAAGAACTATGACATATTCCTGCAGTCTTATAAGATGCATGACTTACCTAGGCTGTGTACCCATTTTATTAGAATGGCTGGACTATAAACAGGGACAGGAAAGCAGGTTAACACATTAAAGCCTTGTGACTCCTCCAGGCATTTCTGTAGTTACATCCCATTAAAACCTGTAGTTGTCTAGTACTGTTCATTCATGTTTACATTAATAATTTCAAACTCATGCAACATATATCTATTGAAAGATGCCATCTTAAAGGTTATATGATGGACAATACAACTGCAATAATACTTGACCTCGGTCTAGTGCAGGTAAAGAATTTTTTTTCATATAATGATTACTTATATTGTAACACTTGGGTTCATATTTATCTAAGTATCTCAACAACCAAGTGGTTTGGCCAGAACTGATTAGCCTCATATGAAAGCTATCAGTAGGATGAACAAAATGCTCCTGCCAGTATGCTTGTATATTGAATAGTTGCTGAGATATTTTAAGCTGTTTACAAAATATTGGAACTGAACCTTATTATTGCAGTGAAAGATTCATATCCCAAAGGCTACCTCATCTATGGAATGAACTTCCCATCTTCATAAAACAAAGCATATCCCTCACTCTCTTCAAAAAGAATTTGGATAAATGGCTGGGGACCATAAATTCACTCCTGGGGAACTGCTCATGTCCGTTATGGACAGAGGTAGTCTGTAAAATGACTCATAGCTCCAACACACAAAGACCCACTACCCTGATACCACGCCATACCATATCTGGGGAATTAGGATATAAGACTGTCATATCCTGGGTATTATTGATTAGGCTTATACAGGCTGTTGTGCCATTAGCCTAGTAATCATCTATGAATCTATAATAGTTAACGTGTTAACTGTGACTTACAAAATCTTACTATGTTAACTGTGACTAATAAAATCCATTTTAAGACTTAGAACCTAAAGAAATGCACCACAAGAAAAACAGTTAGTACTGAAAAGTTTGCCATTCACACTTCTTTAGTAACCATTGTTGTTCCAGTGATATGAATAATTGTTTGAAATGTGACAGAATAATTTGAGTTGATATAAAATCTTTCAATCTGGAATTTACAGTATAAACTTCCAGAGATCCGTTGGTGGGAATGAGTTAAAATGGATCTGTACCTAATGGAAAACATATAGCTCTGTGTCTCCCATATGTGAACATTGCAAAGGTAGGAAACATTAATGATCCATACCAGTTGAGGGTTGATGGTGTATACAGTGTCCATGTATTCCAGCCCCTTCCCACACATAACTATGTATCTGTTTTCTTACTTCATCTTTCATGAACATAGAAAACAACAACGGTGACTCAAAGATAGTTAGGTAGTCATACTCTGTAGACTGGTAGGAAGATGGGAGTGCAGCAAGCAGTCATGCAGGAGAGGAGGGTTGGTGTTCCTGGTATTGCAGAAATATGGGTCAGTGATCAGAGTGGGGTAGCATAGGTAATTCAGGAATGTTAGAGAAAATAGGGAGGGAGACAGAGAGATGGGAGTGGAATAGCAATCTGCATTAAGGAGAGCTTCAAATGTGAATTAAGACAGGAAGAACACTAAACCAGGAATGGAATGAGGGAGCAGTCAGGGTTAGAAGCTAGGTTAAGTGCCCTGGAGATGAAGGCAGCGGAAGCTGGGGAGAGCTAGTGATCTGATACACTGCATCAACCACAAGACACAGCAAGAGAGGAGGATGAAATTGGAGTTCAGAATACAAGAGTGGGGTAGAAAGAAGAGCAATGATTCATGGGGGATCAGAACCTGCCAGGAGGAAACTGTCAAATGTTTTGCTGCAGGCTAGAGAAGTATCAGGAGTTTTCTGAGCTCTTGGACCATGTGGTGTTTAGTTAACTGGTGCATAATTACATCAAAAGATAGAATTTTGGATGTGTTTCTAACTAATGCAGTGGATGTAATAGATGTCCATGTTAAGGCACTTGTAACCACAAGTGGTCATACCACAGTGTGGTTTAGAGTAAGGAGGAGCAGTAAGAATAATAGGACAAAGAAATTTCATTGGAGTTTACAACGGTTGATTATGTTATGTTAGGGAGGTAGTTAATGATGAGTTAGGACACTGGGAGCAAAGTAAAGAGGTAAACAAGTTGTCGGAGTGGGTCAGGGATGGGGCGGTGAGGATTATAGTTAAAGATGTGAGGAAGAGACAAAGGAAAAAAAATAAGAAGGCCAATATTGCTATGTAGGTATGTGAGGCTCACAATTAGAACAAAAGAAAGGGTCTAAAATGGGGAACTGGAGCAGTCATAGTTCAAGGAGGTGAGGAAAAAGGCAACAAAGGTTGGAAGGACAGCAAAGGCTAAATCTGAAATGGAATTAGCAGAAAGGATCAAAAGAGTAAGCCATGTTTTTTTAAGGTACAGCAAATAGCGAAGAAAGGGATGGACAGAACTGGCCAGATGACAGAATACAGGAAAAGCCAGTGGCACTGAGTTTTTTTCTTTCCAGTTAAATCAACCACTGTCTCACTGTTCCCCATCCTATTTCCATCATTCTGTCTCACTGTTGCCATGTCCCAGTTCCATCATTCTGTCTCACCGTTCCCCATCCTATTTCCATTATTCTGTCTCACTGTTCCCCCATCCCATTTCCATCATTCTGTCTCACTGTTCCCCCATTCCATTCCCGTCATTCTGTCTCACTGTTTGCCCATCCCATTTCCCGTCATTCTGTCTCACTGTTCCCCCATCCCATTTCCATCATTCTGTCACACTGTTGCCATGTCCCAGTTCCATCATTCTGTCTCACTGTTCCCCCATCCCATTTCCATCATTCTGTCGCACCGTTGCCACGTTCCAGTTCCATCATTCTGTCTCACTGTTCCTCTATCCCATTTCCATCATTCTGTCTCACTGTTCCCCCATTCCATTCCTGTCATTCTGTCTCACTGTTCCCCCATCCCATTTCCATCATTCTGTCGAAATATTGCCACGTCCCAGTTCAATCATTCTGTCTCACTGTTCCCCCATCCCATTTCCATCATTCTGTCTCACTGTTGCCATGTCCCAGTTCCATCATTCTGTCTCACGGTTCCCCCGTCCCAGTTCCATCATTCTGTCTCACGGTTCCCCCATCCCAGTTCCATCATTCTGTCTCACGGTTCCCCCGTCCCAGTTCCATCATTCTGTCTCACGGTTCCCCCGTCCCAGTTCCATCATTCTGTCTCACGGTTCCCCCGTCCCAGTTCCATCATTCTGTCGAAATATTGCCACGTCCCAGTTCCATCATTCTGTCTCACTGTTCCCCCATCCCATTTCCATCATTCTGTCTCACTGTTGCCATGTCCCAGTTCCATCATTCTGTCTCACGGTTCCCCCATCCCAGTTCCATCATTCTGTCTCACGGTTCCCCCATCCCAGTTCCATCATTCTGTCTCACGGTTCCCCCGTCCCAGTTCCATCATTCTGTCTCACTGTTCCCCCTTCCCATTTCCATCATTCTCTCTCACGGTTCCCCCATCCCAGTTCCATCACTCTGTCTCACGGTTCCCCCGTCCCAGTTCCATCATTCTGTCTCACGGCTCCCCCGTCCCAGTTCCATCATTCTGTCTCACGGTTCCCCCGTCCCAGTTCCATCATTCATTCTCACGGTTCCCCCGTCCCAGTTCCATCATTCTGTCTCACGGTTCCCCCGTCCCAGTTCCATCATTCTGTCTCACGGTTCCCCGTCCCAGTTCCATCATTCTGTCTCACGGTTCCCCCGTCCCAGTTCCATCATTCTGTCTCACGGTTCCCCCGTCCCAGTTCCATCATTCTGTCTCACGGTTCCCCCGTCCCAGTTCCATCATTCTGTCTCACGGTTCCCCCGTCCCAGTTCCATCATTCTGTCTCACGGTTCCCCCGTCCCAGTTCCATCATTCTGTCTCACGGTTCCCCCGTCCCAGTTCCATCATTCTGTCTCATGGTTCCCACGTCCCAGTTCCATCATTCTGTCTCACGGTTCCCCCATCCCATTTCCATCATTCTGTCTCACTGTTCCCCCATTCCATTTCCATCATTCTGTCTCACTGTTGCCACGTCCCAGTTCCATCATTCTGTCTCACTGTTCCCCCATCCCATTTCCATCATTCTGTCTCACGGTTCCCCCATCCCAGTTCCATCATTCTGTCTCATGGTTCCCCCATCCCAGTTCCATCATTCTGTCTCATGGTTCCCCCATCCCAGTTCCATCATTCTGTCTCATGGTTCCCCCATCCCAGTTCCATCATTCTGTCTCACGGTTCCCCCGTCCCAGTTCCATCATTCTGTCTCATGGTTCCCACGTCCCAGTTCCATCATTCTGTCTCACGGTTCCCCCATCCCATTTCCATCATTCTGTCTCACTGTTGCCATGTCCCAGTTCCATCATTCTGTCTCACTGTTCCCCCTTCCCATTTCCATCATTCTGTCTCACTGTTCCCCCCATCCCATTTCCATCATTCTGTCTCACGGTTCCCCCATCCCAGTTCCATCATTCTTTCTCACGGTTCCCCCATCCCAGTTCCATCATTCTGTCTCACGGTTCCCCATCCCAGTTCCATCATTCTGTCTCACGGTTCCCCCGTCCCATTTCCATCATTCTGTCTCACGTTTCCCCCATCCCATTTCCATCATTCTGTCTCACTGTTGCCATGTCCCAGTTCCATCATTCTGTCTCACTGTTGCCATGTCCCAGTTCCATCATTCTGTCTCACTGTTCCCCCTTCCCATTTCCATCATTCTGTCTCACTGTTGCCATGTCCCAGTTCCATCATTCTGTCTCACGGTTCCCCCATCCCAGTTCCATCATTCTGTCTCACGGTTCCCCCATCCCAGTTCCATCATTCTGTCTCACGGTTCCCCCATCCCAGTTCCATCATTCTGTCTCACGGTTCCAGCGTCCCAGTTCCATCATTCTGTCTCACGGTTCCCCCATCCCATTTCCATCATTCTGTCTCACTGTTCCCCCATCCCAGTTCCATCATTCTCTCTCACGGTTCCCCCATCCCAGTTCCATCATTCTGTCTCACGGTTCCCCCGTCCCAGTTCCATCATTCTGTCTCACGGTTCCCCCGTCCCAGTTCCATCATTCTGTCTCACGGTTCCCCCGTCCCAGTTCCATCATTCTGTCTCACGGTTCCCCATCCCAGTTCCATCATTCTGTCTCACGGTTCCCCCGTCCCAGTTCCATCATTCTGTCTCACGGTTCTCCCCGTCCCAGTTCCATCATTCTGTCTCACTGTTCCCCCTTCCCATTTCCATCATTCTGTCTCACTGTTGCCTCGTTCCAGTTCCATCATTCTGTCTCACTGTTCCCCCATCCCAGTTCCATCATTCTGTCTCACGGTTCCCCCATCCCAGTTCCATCATTCTGTCTCACGGTTCCCCCATCCCAGTTCCATCATTCTGTCTCACGGTTCCCCCGTCCCAGTTCCATCATTCTCTCTGTCTTCATCTATCCAAAGTTATTGCTCCTTATAACAGTCTAAGTAGCCCCAGCCATTCTCAGTTCCCTAATTACTTTACTTCTCAATCTTAATTGCACCAATATTTGCACAATTGTAATACTAATAACAAACTATATTTCATTATCAATCACCTCCCTTTCTAATATCTCCATAGTTAAGCTAGCTCTTTTTTTATTTTAGTTGCTAGAAATTGCAGGTAATATTACAGTATCTATAGCAAGGTTATAGCTTTCTCTACTATATATAAGCCTGTGTCTATTTCTAATGAATGTTCAACATTGTATATACCTGTGCAAGCTATGTACATGATCTGTTTCTAAATTATGTTTATGTAACCTATTGAAAAGCTTTTTTCTGGCATGTATGCACACTTACCTATATTTCGTATTCTTTCTGATATTATATAACTGCATTTTATATACATGTCAAAAATGTTGTTAAATGTGGAGCTTTTCTCCCGGAGCTTCCACTGAAAAAAAAGGTTTATCCCAGTTGGACTTTCCAAGTAAACAAAGCTAATTTAGTATGCAAGTAAATAAATAAACACTTCACCATGGAGGAAAGCAAAAATATATTTTAGTACAAAGAAGGAGGTAGAGGAGAAGAGGCAGAACAGTGCACAGCCATCAGAATAATGTGGGAGGAGATTTAGATACAACTGCTTGCTCTTAGGAAGGATAAATGACCAGGATCCCATGGGCTGCTTCCCAGAGTCTTCAGATATCTGGGGTGAGCTTCAACAGATCACTGCCTAGTGCAAAACTGCAAAGGACTGGAACACAGCAATTGTAGTCCCCTTGTACAAGTTGGTGGGGGTCTGGTAAAATCCAAGGAACTACAATCTTTCTAGCTTAACAACAGTTGTTGGGGAAAGTCTTAAACATAATCCTGAGAGGAAAACTGTAGCATTATGAGATGACAGCAATCTCCAGGATAACAGCCAATATGGGTTCATGGCAACCAGTTGGTCAAAACTGATCCAGTTTTATGAATGGAATCCAAGTGAATTTGATAGAGGAGCACTGCTAGTTGTAGACTACCTAGAATTCAGGAAGGACTTTGACTAAGTCCCATATTAGAGGTTGATAGAAAAGGTGGAGGAAAGGGATGGTTGCATGGTTGAATAGTAGGACAGATAGGGTTTAGTGAGAAAGACAATGTCAGAAGTTAGGAAAGTGATTACTGGAGTTTTGCAGAGTCTGTTCTGGCACCAGTACTTGTTAGTATATTTGTGCCAAACATATTTGGCAGAAAAGACAAGAGGATAAACCTCTTTGCTGATCACATAAAGATAGGGACAACAGTGGAGGATGGAGAAATATGTCTAATGAAGGATTTGGAAAGAATGGACAACTGGGTAGAAAGGTGGCAGCTGAGATTCGGTTAGGACAAATGCAAAGGACCACACTTCATCTACAGCAACCTTAGAATGAAGCATCAGTTAGGAGGATTGAACTGATGACAACAGCAATAACACCTGTACTGAACCACTGGGAGCAGAGTGAGAGGCCTGTGGCAGCCACAGGAAGGATGCTGGGCACATCCAGATGGGGGAAAGATTCCCTAAGCCACAATGTAATGTCTTTATAAGGGTTTGGTTAAATCAAACCTTGAGTATTGCATGCAGCTCTGAAGGCCTTGTAATTAAAAGTATATCAGGATACTGGAATGAATCCAGAGTAGATTTACCAGAAAGACCCATGGGATAGAGAGGTAAAAGTATGAACAGAGGCCAGAGGAGCTAGAGCTCTTTTCACCTGAGACCAGAATTGACAGTAGGACATACACAAGATCTTGCTAGAGAAATGTGAAGGGGTCATACTGAACTGGAAGAACAGTGTTGAAGGAAGGGTGCATGCAGCAAATTGAAGACATTAGTTGCCTTCACCCACGTCTTTAGAAGTTTATTATGACAGAGATGGTTAACCCATGGGAATGACTAAATTGGAGAAGGAGTCCTACAGAGGCCTTCAAGAGGGCAAAGGACAGATAAAAAGAAAAGGTTGAGAAGAAGGGAAGGATGAAGTGACACTAGACTGTTAAGCACTTAATAGAGCAGACTGTTAAACAAATGTAATAAAAAGAAGCTAAACATCACAGTGTGGGTCAAGGTGGCTGGCATGGTATGCAGTGTTGAGTGGTGTCGTCAATTAAGTAATTGTGTTGCAATTTTATTATTATTATTTTACTTTTTTCTGAGAAAGGTAATTAAATAAAAACACACAAATTAAATCATAAATGCAGATAAAACAGAAAAAAATACAACTCAAGAATGGGCAGCAAAAAAAAAAAAGAAGTTAGACAGCAAAAGAGGGATATAATCAAATAATTAAAAAATAAAAGAAACAGTGAATAATGCATTGACTCTTCCTTCAAACTGTATTCTTCCACATTTGTGGCAAAAGCAATCAAAAACTTTAATGTTCCTAAGACAAAATATAGGAAATGGACAATCCTTCCAGTGAAAAAGGGTGCAACACTCAGTTGACATGGAATCTAAATACACATACTTTTGCATAGTAGCATCAATATTTTCATTTATATTCAACAGAAAACGCAAAGGATTCCAGTGAACTAGAATGCTCCGTCATGAATGAATTCATTTTACTGAATATAGCCACTAACTATGTACTTGACTACATGCCTACCAGAAGTGGCAAAGTTGGCTTAAGAATTAAAAAAAAATACATTTATAAATGAGTAGGTAAAAACAGAACCAACAGTAATCGGGTGAGGAAAGAATCAGCTGATTCCAATAGCAAGTGGCAAAAGATGTTCACCAACTGTATTCACCAGTGAATCCACTGTAAAGAACAACACTCAAAGGCAGCAATAGCGTAATAAACTTTACTCGATTAACCGCTTTCGTCGAAAGACTTCTTCAGAATACATCATAAAATCCACAACACTGTTTAAATAATGTCAATACTAATTTACATTCAATCATTCAATTAAAACTTGTTGATTATTAAAGAAATACTACTTAAAAAATCTCATTTCAACATTTTTATCAATGGATAGCTTACTATTTTTTAAAAAACATTTAATGTTGATGGAATCGTTCAAACCTGGATGCCTATCTGATTTTAGCCTTATTTGCCACAGGGTCTCCCTTTGTTCAACATAATTTTTGAAATCACCCCCCCTCAAATCCGATTTATAAACTTCTATAACTGAAAACTTAAATTTCTTGAAATTATGGCAAACCAGGGAATGTTTAAATAAGGCATTCGTTTCATCCTTACATTTTATGCTATAAAGGTGTTCACGAATTCTTGTCTTTAAACATCTAGTTGTCATACCTATATAGAATGCGGTACAACCACTACAAAAACGAATGTATATGACACCCTTGGTGTTACAATTGACGTACTGGGGTACTTCAAAGGTTCTATCCATTGTTTCTATTACTAAACACGGTCCTTGCAAAATAAATCTACACATGTTACATTGAAAACAGGGAACATGCCTTTCTTGTTAATGTTATTAGATTCTAAGGCTTTGTTGTTGTTTTCTAAAGCTTTTTTAATGTTGAAAGTGTTTCTTAAAACAAAATTGGGTTGTTCCCCTACTATTTTGCTTATCTCAAGGTTCCCCTGTATAATTCTCCAATTTTTTCTAAGTACTTGTTTTATCTTAGTACTGTCAATGGTCATGTCTAAGGAACAGACCACTTTGCTATTTACAGAGGTACTTGTTGGAACTGACACTGAAATGGTGTTCTTTTTATTTATTTATTTTTTTATTTAATATAGCTGGATAGTAAATACTCCGCTTGTTTAACACTTCTTTTTTTATGTCTTCTAAAAGCGATGTGTTATATCCCCTGTTTATGAACATGTTTTTAATAAAATCTATTTCTTCCTGTAAATCTGTTTCCTTTGTTGTCATTCGACAAGCTCTTATAAATTGTCCCTTTGGTATGTTTTTTATTATATGGGTGGGATGTCCACTTTGGAAATGAAGATAACTATTGGTGAAAGTTCTTTTCCTAAAAATACCACTGTGGAACCTAAATTCAAGCGGGTCCCACCAAAAGGAAACATCCAGGTAATTGATTTTCAATCCTGTTTCTCCCTCTGTAAATTTCAAAAAATCAACTGAATTGTTGATAATGGAAAGAAAATAAGTGACTGTATCACTATTTCCTTCAATAATAAAAACTAAATCATCTACGAACCTGTAATAAAATAAAATATTGAAATTATTTTTTATTGGTTTGAGAAATTCATCTTCCCACCACGACATTACCAAATTGGCGTATGAGGGTGCTGCCGGAGACCCCATGGCTACCCCTCTTTTTTGTCTGTAATAGGTGTCTCCAAATAAAAAATAATTATTTTTGTCACTAAAATCCTTTAATTCAACTTCGTCCCCACAAACAAAGCAGATTATGGTAAAACCGTGGTAGATATTAAAAAATATGTCAGAAAGCTAAATTTACATTACTTAATGCATGACATTCCCATGGCTGAAAAAGCTTTAATTAAGCCTTCTACCTACAATCCACAGTTGATTCATACCATAAAAGTTTTTGAAGACATATGTATACAGGAATTAGAAGAAGTATTAGCAAAGAATACTAAAATTAGTCACAACCTGACATCCAAAGATAGAAAGGCATTTAATGAATTACGTAAGAAAAACAATACTATAAGGTTCATGAGAAGTGATAAAGGTGGGAATTTGGTCATTATGACACAGGACTCCTACAAAGGGAAAATGTTGGAAATATTAAAAAACACTGATGAATATGAAGTAGTTTCACTTTATGAAATAAATAAGAAATATAAGAAATATAAAACCATACATTCCTTTTTGTACGATGCCCTTATGTCAAGTGAGATAGATTTAGAAGTCTATGAATTTTGTGTAATCGATAAACCTAGAATAGGAATTTTCTTCGGAATACCGAAGATACACAAAAATTTAATGGACCCACCATTTAGACCAATTGTGTCCTCACCACATTCAGCTACAGAGGGAATATCATTAGTTATAGATGCAACCTTAGGGCCATTGGTTTCTCAACAAGAATCATTCATCAAGGATTCTTGGCATTTTTTGGAAAAATTAAAGGACTTTAGTGACAAAAATATTTTCAATCCAAACCACCACATCATTTTCACCTTAGATGTGGTTTCTTTGTATACATGTATCCCACATGAAGAAGGGGTTGAAGCCATACGACAATTGTTAAGTAAATACGAAATATAAAGCGGGTCAGATTTCCACCATCTGTAGGTTTTTGGATATTTTGTTACACCATAATTATTTTTTATTTGGAGACACCTATTACAGACAAAAAAGAGGGGTAGCCATGGGGTCTCCGGCAGCACCCTCATACGCCAATTTGGTAATGTCGTGGTGGGAAGATGAATTTCTCAAACCAATAAAAAATAATTTCAATATTTTATTTTATTACAGGTTCGTAGATGATTTAGTTTTTATTATTGAAGGAAATAGTGATACAGTCACTTATTTTCTTTCCATTATCAACAATTCAGTTGATTTTTTGAAATTTACAGAGGGAGAAACAGGATTGAAAATCAATTACCTGGATGTTTCCTTTTGGTGGGACCCACTTGAATTTAGGTTCCACAGTGGTATTTTTAGGAAAAGAACTTTCACCAATAGTTATCTTCATTTCCAAAGTGGACATCCCACCCATATAATAAAAAACATACCAAAGGGACAATTTATAAGAGCTTGTCGAATGACAACAAAGGAAACAGATTTACAGGAAGAAATAGATTTTATTAAAAACATGTTCATAAACAGGGGATATAACACTTCGCTTTTAGAAGACATAAAAAAAGAAGTGTTAAACAAGCGGAGTATTTACTATCCAGCTATATTAAATAAAAAAATAAATAAATAAAAAGGACACTATTTCAGTGTCAGTTCCAACAAGTACCTCTGTAAATAGTAAAGTGGTCTGTTCCTTAGACATGACCATTGACAGTACTAAGATAAAACAAGTACTTAGAAAAAATTGGAGAATTATACAGGGGAACCTTGAGATAAGCAAAATAGTAGGGGAACAACCCAATTTTGTTTTAAGAAACACTTTCAACATTAAAAAAGCTTTAGAAAACAACAACAAAGCCTTAGAATCTAATAACATTAACAAGAAAGGCATGTTCCCCTGTTTTCAATGTAACATGTGTAGATTTATTTTGCAAGGACCGTGTTTAGTAATAGGAACAATGGATAGAACCTTTGAAGTACCCCAGTACGTCAATTGTAACACCAAGGGTGTCATATACATTAGTTTTTGTAGTAGTTGTACCGCATTCTATATAGGTATGACAACTAGATGTTTAAAGACAAGAATTCGTGAACACCTTTATAGCATAAAATGTAAGGATGAAACGAATGCCTTATTTAAACATTCCCTGGTTTGCCATAATTTCAAGAAATTTATGTTTTCAGTTATAGAAGTTTGTAAATCGGATTTGAGGGGGGGTGATTTCAAAAATTATGTTGAACAAAGGGAGACCCTGTGGCAAATAAGGCTAAAATCAGATAGGCATCCAGGTTTGAACGATTCCATCAACATTAAATGTTTTTTAAAAAATAGTAAGCTATCCATTGATAAAAATGTTGAAATGAGATTTTTTAAGTAGTATTTCTTTAATAATCAACAAGTTTTAATTGAATGATTGAATGTAAATTAGTATTGACATTATTTAAACAGTGTTGTGGATTTTATGATGTATTCTGAAGAAGTCTTTCGACGAAAGCGGTTAATCGAGTAAAGTTTATTACGCTATTGCTGCCTTTGAGTGTTGTTCTTTACAGTGGATTCACTGGTGAATACAGTTGGTGAACATCTTTTGCCACTTGCTATTGGAATCAGCTGTTTCTTTCCTCACCCGATTACTGTTGGTTCTCATTTTTTGTGAATTTTATTAGGTAAAAACAGAAACTGATCTCTCCACGATGCAACAAAGTATAAAAACAATTTTCAGCCAAATAGTCCAGTGGAAGTAGTAACGTTATGTTAAAATAAACTTTTATTTAATGAAACAAGTGGGTTGATAAGCGCTTTCGCGTGGATACAACCACGCTTCTTCAGATAACAATTTCTCCCACTGACTGACTTTAAATAGCAAAACAATTAGCTTAAAACTTAATTTAATTAGTCAGTTCAATCAACATTTAAAGAAGTAAAGTTCAAAACAAGTTCAAAACACATTGATAGTTCTATAATATAGTAAAGACATATATTCAAAAGCTTATATTAACTGTGTAAATCCACCGTATTTTCTCTTACAAGTTAGGTTATAATGTATATATAAAAAATTCTTATATATATATAATTTACTTAATAAATTATTCAGCAACTTGTAATATAAATTTAAAACCAAAGATAAAAATAAAGCAGCATTTCTTAAAAGTTGAGCGCTTACTGAAACTGCATATCAAAACTTTATAAATGTGCAACAAAGCATCTAAAACAAAATATATATAGCAGCATAATATATTCATTGTTGTTCAAAGTTAACTAAATTACATTCCACTAAGAATAAAGAATGTTAAAGGCTTAATCACCAGTAAATTTGTAGGGTTGTAAAATGGTAGAACACAGATTTCAATAACTACCGCTAATAAATAAAATTACTATGCTAACTAAATACTGGTCAAGCGATCAAAAATTATAGAACATTCATTAGATATTAAAGAATGTAAAAATGCATATGGAAGCTGTTAATAGTTTTACTATACATAAAAATAACTAGTTTAAAATATGTAAATACATGAAAGTTATATTAAATATATTGTAAAGTTATGTCTATTTAAAATAGTACTATAGAACTGTGTCAAAATATTTAGATATTTAGATATTTAATTAAACCAACTTTTAAAAAGTTACTAGTTGAAATTCTATGAAAATAATACATAACTTGTAAGTAATATAATAAACTTATCAGTTACTTAAACAGTATAATGGACTAATATTTATATTTATATTAATATTTATATTACTGAGTCTCATAGAATTAAAATATAAAAATGATTAACTAGTAAATAATTCATAAATAATTTATATAATATTAAATATTTTGATGGAATAGTATAAGTTAAATATGATAAATAAAAAGTTTTTTAAAATAAAATATCTACTGGATGTAACAGTTTAAAATTTGGCTGAAATTAAGGCTAAGCTGAAATTAGAAACTATTATAGAAATAATGCATGGGAAATAGTAATAAGCTAATAAATTAATTATACATAAAAAGTATACATTATATACATAAAAATATTTGAAAAAAATATATATCTTTATATGACTATAGATATAAAGTAAGAAATCTTGGAATTTTCAATGAAATTTTATCAACGTTTCCTATTATTCAAAATAGGTTTGATGGATACAGAGGTATTTAAGCCTGGATAATTATGGGCATTAAACCTTAAGATCCATCTCAATTCAGCTAGTGCTAGATTGTTAATGGCATCACTACCCTTCGGATTTAAAGCTATTGCTTCTAACACTCTAAAACAGAATGTGTGATCTTGATGTTTTAGTATATGCTGAGCTAAAGCATTAGTGTCTGAACATTTCTTAATTTCATATAGATGGTCATAGATTCGATCTGCTAATTTCCTTTTAGTAAGACCAATGTAAAAAGCAGTACATTTAGTACAAGTAGCCAAATATACTAACTTTTTTGTAAAACAAGTAGCAAAAGTATTAAAATAAAAAGTAAAATTCAAAGTAGGATGAGTGTAAGATGAAGCAGAACAGATGTAATTACATCTATTACATTTTCCGCAGGGAACAGTTCCTGTATTTCCAGTAAGGTTTTTGGACATAATAAAATGGTCCTTACATAAAATCTGTTTTAAATTCAGACAATTTTTGTAAAGGAAACTGGGATGATTCCCTACTAGACTAGCTACTGATGCATCGGTCATAAGTATATTCCAATTCTTACATATAATGTGTTGTATACATTTTACATCACTTGTATATTTAGTGATGTAGGGAACTTTCATAGCTTTATTTCTTAGCTTTAAATTAGGTAAAGTGAACTTCTTAGCTGCTTGAGTATCTATTGCTAAGGGATTCAAAACACTATCTTTAATAGTTTTAATTAAGTCACAATTGTAGCCTCTATTCAAAAAGAGTGTTTCTAATTTTTCAGTTTCTAACTTCAATGATTCACTATTCTGACATAACCTAGTTAACCTAATAAACTGGCTTTTGATAATGCCAGGGAACGTATGTCTAGGGTGCATACTGTCGTATTTAAGTAATGTATTAGTCCAGGTGGATTTCCTAAATAAGGACGAAGTAACTGTGCCTTGTTCATTAAGCATTAAGGAAACATCAAGAAAATGAACACATTTATTAGAAGCTTCCATCGTGAACTTTAGAAATGTTGTAGTGGACTCTAAAAACTCCAAAAATTGCTTGAAATCTCTTAATGTACCTTGCCATATTAAAAGAACATCGTCTACAAAACGTTTGTAGAATTTAATATTTTCAAACTTAGGATTACTAAATAAAAACTCCTTTTCCCAGTTTAGGACCACCAGATTTGCGTACGTATTTGCACAGGGGGTGCCCATGGCTACCCCCCATGTCTGCAAATACGTTTTTTCATTAAACATAAATAAATTATTGTTTAATACCAAATCCAGTAATTGACAGATTAAAATGATCTTGTCTCCAGAAAATGTAGTGTCTCTAACTAACAGTTCTCTAATGGCTTCCAGTCCTGTGTCATTGGGAATGGAAGTAAATAAATTTTTTACATCAAGTGTTATTAAGAAGTATTCATTATTTGTAACATCAAGAGTCAAATCAGTCATACTCTCCAGAAGTTGGTAAGTATCCCTCAAGATGGACGGGACTGCATTTACTACAGGTCTAAGAAACTTTTCAATAACAGTAGATATTGTTGCAATAACCCAATTACTACCCGACACTATGGGCCTAAGGGGTATAGGAGTTACATTTTTATGAATTTTCGGTAGCCCTTTTATTACTGGTATAGTTGGAAATTCTATATACAAATAATTATATAATTCAGGAGAAATATGCCTGCACATAAGCAGATCATGCAATGTCTCATGTACAGCTGTAACAATATTATTAACATCCTTCGCTGAAATCATTTTATATGTGGCCAAATCTGATAACATGTTTAACATCAATGAATTATAATCTGTGGTGTTTAATATGATAGTCCCCCCACCTTTATCTGCGGGTCTAAAGGTTAAGTCAGTTAACTTTTTCAATTTATTAAGAGATTTGACTTCATTTGATGTTAAGTTCACATAAGCTATCCTCTTAGTATGATTAGAAAATAAGTGATAGAAATCTTTTTCACAAGCTTTTACGAAACACTCTAAGTTAAATGACAATGCAGGTGAAAAGTTACTTTTGCGTTTCAAAAGCATGGGGTCACTTTCCATAGCTCTATCATCTGATATAACAGTCGTACTTTTAAAAAATAATTTCAAAGCAACATTTCTGCAAAAAAGTCGTAAATCACATAAATTATCGGTTAAGTTACTACATTGTGCAGGAATAAAGTTTAAGCCCTTATTAATTAGGCTTACATCAGATGAGTCCAAAACATAAGAAGACAGATTAACAAACAAGTCAGTCACATTCTCTGCTTTCTTGTGGTTCCGTACCTCTCTCCGGATATTTTCCGTTTCCTCGGTCCTCTGCTTTGCGAGCGACCTCTGCCCTGAAATTGCTGCTTTATCGGGTAAGGTAAAAAACGGTTCACATCTTGGGCTGTTTTAGGTCTCGCTCCTAACTGAGTATCATTAGGTGTGTTAATAAATGCCAACTGGTTGGGAGGTGGTGTAGCAGAAAGTGTCGTTGGTCTCGGGATACCATTATCCACTGTATTAACCATACTTGTTTCAGTTGCTGTAGAAGAAGGCAAAACAGAACTCACAGCAGTCATGGCAGTCACAGCATGACGAGTGACGTCATCCAATGTGTGCGTTGAGGGTATCGGATTCTGCTCACGAGCTTGTGTTGTGTTATTTCTTGGCCAAACAAAGATTTGACCAGTTTGAAAATCGTTAAAGTCTCTTTGTAACTTTTTAAGTTTCGTTTGCTTTAACTTGTCACTAAAGGAGCTGACTTGTAAAAAAAATTTTGTAGTCTATTCTTGGCATAATCAGATTTGAACCATTCACTTAAGCTTTTATAAATGGAGTCTATTTCACCACGTAACTTGATTTCTAGTGGTGAAAAATATTCGTTTAATAAAGCCATATATTTGAAACCTTGTTCTATATTTAAGTCTTGCCACTTTTTTAGGAGGGTCGGATGATTATCTCCATAGGACGGCATACAAAATACTCGCATGCCTCTTGGAACAATGCGGTAATGTAGAGAGGCTTCAAGGTGCTGCCTTTGCCAGGCGTACCTTTGCAATAAGTATAATTTGTCCTCAAAATCTTTAACAATTTTATGAAAATCATTTATGTCTTCATCTGTTATAGTGGCTATTAAATCATTAGTAGACCCACCTAGTTCTAGAGCCAATAAAGGGTTGGAAACACAATGTAGGAGTCCATTTGGAATACTTATGCTGTCCCTCGACTCCGGTCTGTATTCAAGTTCCACATTAGGAGAATCCATCGTGTAGAGCAGTTACCACACAAAAGTAAAAGTTCAAAAAACGAAGAGGTAACTGCGACTTAAGGAGATCAGTAATCACACAACAACAGTCCAAAATAGGTAAAAACAGAAACTGATCTCTCCACGATGCAACAAAGTATAAAAACAATTTTCAGCCAAATAGTCCAGTGGAAGTAGTAACGTTATGTTAAAATAAACTTTTATTTAACAAAACAAGTGGGTTGATAAGCGCTTTCGCGTGGATACAACCACGCTTCTTCAGATAACAATTTCTCCCACTGACGGACTTTAAATAGCAAAACAATTAGCTTAAAACTTAATTTAATTAGTCAGTTCAATCAACATTTAAAGAAGTAAAGCTCAAAACAAGTTCAAAACACATTGATAGTTCTATAATATAGTAAAGACATATATTCAAAAGCTTATATTAACTGTGTAAATCCACCGTATTTTCTCTTACAAGTTAGGTTATAATGTATATATAAAAAATTCTTATATATATATAATTTACTTAATAAATTATTCAGCAACTTGTAATATAAATTTAAAACCAAAGATAAAAATAAAGCAGCATTTCTTAAAAGTTAAAGTTGAGCGCTTACTGAAACTGCATATCAAAACTTTATAAATGTGCAACAAAGCATCTAAAACAAAAAATATATAGCAGCATAATATATTCATTGTTGTTCAAAGTTAACTAAATTACATTCAACTAAGAATAAAAAAATGTTAAAGGCTTAATCACCAGTAAATTTGTAGGGTTGTAAAATGGTAGAACACAGATTTCAATAACTACCGCTAATAAATAAAATTACTATGCTAACTAAATACTGGTCAAGCGATCAAAAATTATAGAACATTCATTAGATATTAAAGAATGTAAAAATGCATATGGAAGCTGTTAATAGTTTTACTATACATAAAAATAACTAGTTTAAAATATGTAAATACATGAAAGTTATATTAAATATATTGTAAAGTTATGTCTATTTAAAATAGTACTATAGAACTGTGTCAAAATATTTAGATATTTAGATATTTAATTAAACCAACTTTTAAAAAGTTACTAGTTGAAATTCTATGAAAATAATACATAACTTGTAAGTAATATAATAAACTTATCAGTTACTTAAACAGTATAATGGACTAATATTTATATTTATATTAATATTTATATTACTGAGTCTCATAGAATTAAAATATAAAAATGATTAACTAGTAAATAATTCATAAATAATTTATATAATATTAAATATTTTGATGGAATAGTATAAGTTAAATATGATAAATAAAAAGTTTTTTAAAATAAAATATCTACTGGATGTAACAGTTTAAAATTTGGCTGAAATTAAGGCTAAGCTGAAATTAGAAACTATTATAGAAATAATGCATGGGAAATAGTAATAAGCTAATAAATTAATTATACATAAAAAGTATATATTATATACATAAAAATATTTGAAAAAAATATATATCTTTATATGACTATAGATATAAAGTAAGAAATCTTGGAATTTTCAATGAAATTTTATCAACGTTTCCTATTATTCAAAATAGGTTTGATGGATACAGAGGTATTTAAGCCTGGATAATTATGGGCATTAAACCTTAAGATCCATCTCAATTCAGCTAGTGCTAGTTTGTTAATGGCATCACTACCCCTCGGATTTAAAGCTATTGCTTCTAACACTCTAAAACAGAATGTGTGATGTTGATGTTTTAGTATATGCTGAGCTAAAGCATTAGTGTCTGAACATTTCTTAATTTCATATAGATGGTCATAGATTCGATCTGCTAATTTCCTTTTAGTAAGACCAATGTAAAAAGCAGTACATTTAGTACAAGTAGCCAAATATACTAAATTTTTTGTAAAACAAGTAGCAAAAGTATTAAAATAAAAAGTAAAATTCAAAGTAGGATGAGTGTAAGATGAAGCAGAACAGATGTAATTACATCTATTACATTTTCCATGAGGAACAGTTCCTGTATTTCCAGTAAGGTTTTTGGACATAATAAAATGGTCCTTACATAAAATCTGTTTTAAATTCAGACAATGTTTGTAAAGGAAACTGGGATGATTCCCTACTAGACTAGCTACTGATGCATCGGTCATAAGTATATTCCAATTCTTACATATAATGTGTTCTATACATTTTACATCACTTGTATATTTAGTGATGTAGGGAACTTTCATAGCTTTATTTCTTAGCTTTAAATTAGGTAAAGTGAACTTCTTAGCTGCTTGAGTATCTATTGCTAAGGGATTCAAAACACTATCTTTAATAGTTTTAATTAAGTCACAATTGTAGCCTCTATTCAAAAAGAGTGTTTCTAATTTTTAAGTTTCTAACTTCAGTGATTCACTATTCTGACATAACCTAGTTAACCTAATAAACTGGCTTTTTTTTTGAACATTTATAAATGAGTTAGTCTGGAATAAATTATTTTAATCCCATTCTTAATTCCCAAACATGTTTCTCTATGAAAATTAATTTCTTGTTTGTCTTTTCAAAAGATCCTTCCATGATATTCAGGTCTAGACTTTTAAGTTTTATACACTACTTCCAATATAGACATTAAAGATGCAGCCAAATTATGCTCGTGAAACAATGACAAATGTTTGAATACAGAATTTGAGGGCATTTTAAGAGGTTGGGATTTTTCCCTCCATTCTAGCCACATAACAGACACATTATTCTGAAACATAAGTTGTATTAATAGACAAAACTGAAGCACCTGTAACCAAAGACAAGGTTTAGAAAAGAGGATGAAGGTTTTGGAATATCCATTTTAATGAATGAAATAAGATACTAGGCATAGTCAGAAAAATCTGCAAGTCTGTATCACAGCGCTTAATATCAAAGATGGCACAGATTAACATAGCCCAGTGTTAGTTATGTATAAGGACCTGCATAGTACTGGTATTCCAGGAAAAGTTTCATGGTCAGTGGTCATTCTGATTTTGTGGTATTATTCATGTATTCGCTATTGTTTACCACTCAGTTTGGCATTTTTGGTATATATTCCAGGAAAAAGGTTGTATAGTAAATTAAGGCAAGTCACAATACTGGTAGCAATCATGCTACTGAAATGTACTGAAGTAGCTATACTGTGGATGGTTGTGTAACCAACATGCTTAGAAGAGTAAGATGGTATAAATGATGCTGTGTTTGTTCACCCAGGCACTATGAGAAGGCCACAGAAGGTCAACACAGCAATGTGAGAGTTGATTGTATGAAAGGGAAGAAGAGGAAAGATGGGAAAGGCAGACATTGTGCAGGAGGAAGAAGAGAAACACAGAGGAGTAACCTTGAAAAAAAGAAGGTGGGGCAGTAATTTATTTTTCAGGTCAGGTGGCCACTTTACTTGTTAGAATAAGAAGTGTCGATGTAGATGGTACCACTGAGCTTGTCTGGGAAGGAATTAGGGAGAAGGGAAGATCACAGGAACAGAGACAGACGTGGTATGAATGCAAAAGGGACAACAGCAGAAGGATGCAGATAGAGAACAGCCTGTGATGGTGATAACTGGACTACAAATAGCTTATGAGAAATGACTCATAAGGAAGAGAAACACTGATGGCAGATAGTATTGTACACAGAGGGTCTGTTTGACTTTCTTAGAGGAGAATGCACCCAAATGTCAATAAATTCTGTGGTTGACTTCACTGGCAAACCCTGCTTCTGGTGGTCTGTTGGTCACTCTATCAGCCATACCAGGAGGTACTCCAGGGTCCCAGTGCAGGAGGACCAGCTACCAGTGCACCTTGGATGTCACCATCCACTGTACCTGATTCTAGGTGACTCAGTGGGACCTCCCCCAAGTCAATCTTAGATGAGGAGTCTCCATCTCCCTCCTGATAGGTTGCTACAGAGGACACTAGCAATACTTCCTTTTCATTTTCAGCATAGTGACCTTTCATTCCCTTGTTGAAAGGCAGGTCTAATGACCAATGATGACCTAACACCTGGTGCATCATCATACTCCTCTACATTCTGCAGCACAGCTGAACCTGTAGAAAGAGGAGACAAAAACAAAGACGAAAAATGCAACAGATTAGTACACATGCATATGGTAAAATAGATTTCAACAGTATGTGACAGAAAAGTAAATACTATATATACCTTGTTGGAGACTGTAAGACCTTCATAGACAGGTCTCCTTGTTGAAAGTGATTTCCCCAGCACCACTCTAAAAGGAAACAGACTATTTAGAAGTCAAGCAATATATATATATATATATATATATATATATATATATATATATATATATATATATATATATACATATATACATATACATATACATATACATATACACCCACACACACAATGCTTAATGTAAAATGCTGGCCCGTTGTCAGTAACGTCTGCCTCCCACTGGCACAGCAAGTCAGGTTGGCCTATGCAGGCCACTATACCAATTCCTGCACTGCTTATCAAAGCAGGTGATTCCAGTGGCATCACTCACTGTCCTGGCAAGCTGGTGCCAGACATCAGTCTTACATAAGGAACTATCAACATGGCCCAGCAGGCATTTCTTGTAGATTTTGTTCAGGGGATACAGAAGAGTTTATTCTCCCTGTTGCGCCAAGTTGGAGTTCTGCTGAACCCAGCACATGAAGAGACCATATCTACACCATTAGTCAGACTGAGGAACAAAATGGTAGTCCCATGTGCACAGCCACATGTTTTGGACATTATGGGGAAATGATCACTGGGCATCTAGGGTAAAATAAAGAAGTTGTTACTACTACAGAGTGGTGGCACTATGGGCTTCATAGTGTCTGTGCACAAGTATAGTGTGCACATGACCCCCTACCTGGGAACAAGCAGGGAAAATAATGTCATTGTGAGACGGTGTAAACAAAAGTTGTGTAAAAACTTACCATAACCATAGATGTCCTTCTCTTCCATGTTGCAGTATTCTGCATATAGGGTTTACCCTTCTAGTCTCGCATACATATGGCCAGTACCCAAAAGCTTTCAGTCCCTCCTAGGTGTGTGAGACATCAGCTCTAGGCAAGAGTACATGGGCCATAAAAATGAAATCAGCATGCACCAGCCCTCAGAAGTGAATGCCTCAGTCGAAGCCAGTCCTAATGAGGCAATGCCAAGTCATTGCCACCCAGAAAAGGAAACAGAACTGATAAGTGGGAAGGAGGGAGGGTAGGAATAGCGCAACATGGAAGAGAAGGACATCTATGGTTATGGTAAGTTTTTACATAACCTTTCTATCTCCTTCTATTCCTGTGTTGCAGTATTCTGCATATGGGGGAGTGCCAAAGCTCACTGAGACGGGGTAGATGGTATGGAAGTAGATTAAAGGAACCCACACAGGATAGCCCTAGTGAACTCTGCCATAGACATAGAGATGTCATCTAGTTTGTAGTGTTTGGTGAAGGTGTGAACTAAAGAGTAGGTGGCTGCCTCCAGGATAGAGGTGGTGTCCAGGCCCTTGAAGAAAGCCCCTGAGGATGCCATGGCTGTAGTGGAGTGGGCTTTTACTGTACCCTGAAGTGATTTACCATGGAGCTGGTAACAGAATGTAATGGCCTTGGAGATCCAGGTAGAAATAGTCTGTTTGGACACAGCCTTCCCTAGTTCTCTAGGGTAGATGGATATGAAAAGCTGGTCAGTCTTTCTGATAGACTTAGTGTTGTGCTGGTAGAATATAATTTGCCTGTGAACATCCAGGGAATGAAGTATTCTTTCACTTCTTCATTGTGGGTTTGGTTAAAAAACAGGTAATTGGATGGCCTGATTGACAGACATTGACTACCTTGGGCATGAAGGATGGATATGTCCTGAGGGTAACCCTGTCTTTATGAAAGACAAGAAAGGGAGGGGTAGCCATTAGTGCCTGGAGCTCTGATACCCTTCTGACAGAAGTGATAGCCACTAGGACCATCTTCCAGGTGCAGAGCTTTAGAGAAGCTTGATCAGCAGGCTCAAAGGGTGGCAGTGTTAGCTTCTCCAGCATATAGTTGAGATCCCAAAGAGGACAGGTAGGTTTCTGGGGGGGGGGGGGGTCTGAGATGTAGGATTCCTTTGAGGAAGAGTTTCAAAGGTAGCCTGGATACCAAGGAGGGAGCAATGGGTAGGCATGCAAAAATAGCAGACAGGTGTGCCTTAAGATATGAGTAGGCCAAGCTGGTCTGAAGTAACTCACACAAATAAGACATCACTAGGGGGATGTCTCTGGTATGCGGATCCAGCTGCTTATTTTGACATCAAGAAATGAACCTTTTCCATTTAGACAGGTAAGATTTTCTACTGTTAGGTTTCCTGGCCTCCTGCTGGACATTGAGCATGTCCTCATCGTAAAGGTGTCTGTATGGGACAAGACACTTATCCACCACAGGGTCAGTTGTAGCAGCTGCCACTGAGAGTGGATTAAAGATCCCTTGTGCTGTGTGAGAAGGTCCACTGTGTGGGATAATTTGTGGTGACTGCCCTTGGACAATTGGTGAAGTAAGGGGAACCAATACTGTCGGGGTCAGTAGGGAGTCACCAGCAAGATTTTTGGATTGTCCTGCTTGTCTGAATGAGGGGGAAGGGGGAAATGCATAAAGGTATTTCCCCTTCCATGAAATAGGGAAGGAGTCTGTTGCCAGTGCCTGTGGGTCTGGTGTCCTGGTACAGTATCCAGGAAGTTGCTTGTTGTTGACGGAGGCAAACAGATCTATTTGTGGTGTACCCAATCTGTGGATCATGTCTAGGAAGATGTTCCTGTGGAGTATTCATTCGGGATTGTGTGTGCTGGTTCTGCTCAAGAAATCTGCTTGGGAGTTGTGGAGAGAGGGAATGTATGCTGCTTTGATGGTAACTCCCAATGAAGTGGCTAATTCCCATACTAGTGTAGCAAGTCTGCAGACTAGGTAGTACTTGGTCACCTACTGTTTGTTGATATACCAGAGGACTGTGGTTTTGTCTGTGCATATCAGGAGGGAACCCTTCTGGAGGAAAGGAGCAAATGCCTGAAGAGCTAGGAGGATCACCCTCATTTCTCTGGCACTGATGTTTTCTCTTTTCTGCCTGTATGTCCACAGGCCTTGAACTTTTTAATAGCCAAGAGTCCCCCCCCACCCCACCCCAGGTCTGAGGTTTCTGTATGCATGACCTGAAAAGGTTGAGATGGATGGAGGGGAAGTCCTGGGTTGAGCTTCACTAGGGCTACCCAACATAACATCTCCTGCTTTAAGCATGGAAGCAAAGGCACAATGTGTTCCAGTGGGTGGTTGTGCTGTTTCCAGACAGAGGG